>NW_027252668.1:3007189-3008810 GCF_044704955.1 Pristiophorus japonicus | reverse complement strand
GTGGTCACTGCTGTATTGTGGGAAACGCGGCAGCTCGATTTGCGCACAGCAAGCTCCCACACACACAGCAATGTGACGGTGACCCTAGTTCATCCGGTTTCTCTCGAGTGAGGGATATAGATTGGTCCCAGGAGCCCAGGGGTTACTCGGTTCTACTCCTCCTCGAACTAGTGGCCGTGGGATCTTCTACAGCCGTCCGAGGGAGCCGACAGTGCGGGGCTCCCTCAGTACTGCCCCTCCGACAGTGCGGGGCTCCCTCAGTACTGCCCCTCCGACAGTGCGGGGCTCCCTCAGTACTGCCCCTCCGACAGTGCGGGGCTCCCTCAGTACTGCCCCTCCGACAGTGCGGGGCTCCCTCAGTACTGCCCCTCTGACAGTGCGGGGCTCCCTCAGTACTGCCCCTCCCACAGTGCGGCGCTCCCTCAGTACTGCCCCTCCCACAGTGCGGGGCTCCCTCAGTACTGCCCCTCCGACAGTGCGGGGCTCCCTCAGTACTGCCCCTCCGACAGTGCGGGGCTCCCTCAGTACTGCCCCTCCGACAGTGCGGGGCTCCCTCAGTACTGCCCCTCCGACAGTGCGGGGCTCCCTCAGTACTGCCCCTCCCACAGTGCGGGGCTCCCTCAGTACTGCCCCTCCGACAGTGCGGTGCTCCCTCAGTACTGCCCCTCCGACAGTGCGGGGCTCCCTCAGTACTGCCCCTCCCACAGTGCGGGGCTCCCTCAGTACTGCCCCTCCGACAGTGCGGGGCTCCCTCAGTACTGCCCCTCCGACAGTGCGGGGCTCCCTCAGTACTGCCCCTCCGACAGTGCTGCACTCACTCAGTACTGCCCCTCCCACAGTGCGGGGCTCCCTCAGTACTGCCCCTCCCACAGTGCGGGGCTCCCTCAGTACTGCCCCTCCCACAGTGCGGGGCTCCCTCAGTACTGCCCCTCCCACAGTGCAGCACTCCCTCAGTACTGCCCCTCCCACAGTGCAGCACTCCCTCAGTACTGCCCCTCCGACAGTGCAGCACTCCCTCAGTACTGCCCCTCCGACAGTGCGGCGCTCCCTCAGTACTGCCCCCTCTGACAGTGCAGCACTCCCTCAGTACTGCCCATCCGACAGTGCGGCTCTCCCTCAGTACTGCCCTTCCGACAATGCGGCGCTCCGACAGTGCGGCACTCCCTCAGTACTGACCCTCCGACAGTACGGCGCTCACTCAGTACTGCCCCTCCGACAGTGTAGCACTCCCTCAGTACTGCCCCTCCGAAAGTGCAGCATTCCCTCAGTACTGCCCCTCCGATAGTGCAGCGCTCCCTCAGTACTGCCCCTCCGACAGTGCAGCACTCCCTCAGTATTGCTCCTCCGACAGTGCAGCGCTCCCTCAGTATTGCCCCTCCGACAGTGCAGCGCTCCCTCAGTATTGCCCCTCCGACAGTGCAGCGCTCCCTCAGTACTGCCCCTCCGACAGTGCAGCGCTCCCTCAGCACTGCCCCTCCGACAGTGCAGCGCTCCCTCAGCACTGCCCTGGAGTGTCGGCCTGGATATTTGTGCTGAAGTCACTGGAGTGGGACTCAGAGGTGAGAGTGGGACCCAGTGAGTCCCAGCTATCACTGAACCTTTGCTAAAGGTTATTGCTCAA
>NW_027252668.1:2794689-3002189 GCF_044704955.1 Pristiophorus japonicus | reverse complement strand
GGGGGCTTGACAAGGTGGATGCAGAGAGGATGTTTTCACTGATGGGGGAGACTAGAACTCGGGGGCATAATCTTAGAATAAGGGGCCGCCCATTTAAAACTGAGATGAGGAGGAATTTCTTCTCTCAGAGGGTTGTAAATCTGTGGAATTCTCTGCCGCAGAGAGCTATGGAGGCTGGGACATTGAATATATTTAAGGTGGAGATAGACAGATTTTTGAGCGATGAGGGAGTGAAGGGTTATGGGGAGTGGGCGGGGAAGTGGAGCTGAGTCCATGATCGGATCAGCCATGGTCTTATTGAATGGCGGAGCAGGCTTGAGGGGCTGTATGGCCTACTCCTGCTCCTATTTCTTATGGTCTTATTGGTGTTTGGACCCCAGCTGTTCACAATATATATATAAATGATTTGGATGAGGGAACCAAATGTAATATTTCCAAGTTTGCTGACGACACAAAACGAGGTGGGATTGTGAGTTGTGAGGAGGATGTAAAGATGCTGCAAGATGATTTAGATAGGTTGTGTGAGTGGGCAAACACATGGCAGATGCCGTATAACGTGGATAAATGTGTGAAGTTATCCACTTCGGTAGAAAAAAACATAAGGACAAAGTATTATTTAAATGGTGATGACTTGGGAAGTGTGGATGTACAGATAACCTGGGTGTCCTTGTACACCAGTCATTGAAAGCAAACATGCAGGTGCAGCAAGCAGTTAGGGACAAATGGTATGTTGGCCTTCATTGCAAAAGGGTTTGAGTACAGGAGCAAGGAGGTCTTACTCCAGTTATACAGGGCCTTGGTGAGACCACACCTGGAGTATTGTGAGCAGTTTTGGTCTCCTGACCTAAGGAAAGATATACTTGCCACAGAGGGAGTGCAGCGAAGGTTCACCAGACTGATTCCTGGGATGGCAGTCCTGTCGTATGAGGAGAGATTGGGTCGACTAGGCCTGTATTCACTGGAGTTTAGAAGAATGAGCGGGGATCTCATTGAAAGGTATAAAATTCTGACGGGGTTGGACAGACTGGATGCGGGGAGAATGTTTCCCCTGGGCTGGGGAGTCTAGAACAAGGGGTCACAGTCTCAGGATACGGGGGAGGAAATTTCGGACCGAGATGAGGAGAAATGTTTTCACTCCGAGGGTGGTGAACCTGTGGAATTCTCTACCACAGAAGGCTGTGGAGACCAAGTCACTGAATATATTTAAGAGGGAGATAGATAGATTTCTAGACACAAAAGGCATCAAGGGGTATGGGGAGAAAGCGGAAATATGGTGTTGAGATAAAGGATCAGCCAGGATCATATTGAATGGTGCAGGCTCGAGGGGCCGAATGGCCTACTGCTCCCGTTCTCGATGTTTCTATGTTCTGGAGCCCGAGTATGGTAGGGGTAGGTGGCATGTGAGGGGGTTGGGCAACGAACCCTCTTTGAGCCTCAAGGTTCTCCCCTGAATAGATTTATCCAAAGCTCAATTCAAGGTCCTCCTCAACCCTGATCTGCCCACCTTCAAAAGCCCCCTCCGTGGTGCCAGCTGTGTCTCAGTGGCTCTGTCTCTCTCGCCCCGAGTCAGAAAGTCATGGGTTACAGTCTCACACACACACCGCAGACACGAGTTCCCCATAATGCAGGTGGCAGTACTGAGGGAGTGCCGCACTGTCGGAGGGGCAGTACTGAGGGAGTGCCGCACTGTCGGAGGGGCAGTACTGAGGGAGTGCCGCACTGTCGGAGGGTCAGTACTGAGGGAGTGCCGCACTGTCGGAGGGGCAGTACTGAGGGAGTGCCGCACTGTCGGAGGGGCAGTACTGAGGGAGTGCCGCACTGTCGGAGGGGCAGTACTGAGGAAGTGCCGCACTGTCGGAGGGGCAGTACTGAGGGAGCGCCGCACTGTAGGAGGGGCAGTACTGAGGGAGCGCCGCACTGTCGGAGGGGCAGTACTGAGGGAGCGCCGCACTGTCGGAGGGGCAGTACTGAGGGAGCGCCGCACTGTCGGTGGGGCAGTACTGAGGGAGTGTCGCACTGTCGGAGGGGCAGTATTGAAGGAGCGCCGCGCTGTCGGAGGGGCAGTACTGAGGGAGCACCGCACTGTCGGAGGGGCAGTACTGAGGGTAGCAGGCCAGGTAGATCAGGTGGTTAAGAAGCCACATGGAATACTTGCCTTTATTGGCTAAGGCATGGAATACAAGAGCAGGGAGGTTATGCTTGAACTGTATAAAACACTGGTTAGGCCACAGCTGGAGTACTGCGTGCAGTTCTGGTCACCACATTACAGGAAAGATGTGACTGCACTGGAGAGGGTGCAGAGGAGATTTACCAGGATGTTGCCTGGACTGGAGAATTTTAGCGATGAGGAAAGATTGGATAGGCTGGGGTTGTTTTCTTTGGAACAGAGGAGGCTGAGGGGAGACCTGATTGAGGTGTATAAAATGATGAGGGGCCTGGATAGAGTGGATAGGACGGACCTGTTTCCCCTTAGCAGAGGGGTCAACAACCAGGGGGCATAGATTTAAAGTAATTGGGGGGAGGTTTAGAGGGGATTTGAGGGGAAATGTCTTCACCCAGAGGGTGGTGGGGGTCTGGGGGGGAACTCACTGCCTGAAAGGGTGGTAGAGGCAGAAACCCTCACCACATTTAAAAAGTACCTGGAGGTGCACCTGAAGTGCCGTAACCTGCAGGGCTACGGACCCAGAGCTGGAGAGTGGGATTAGGCTGAGTAGCTCTTGGTCGGCCGGGGCGGACACGATGGACCGAAATGGCCTCCCTCCGTGCGGTAAATGTCTGTGATTCTGTGATTCTAACAGGATGCTATCGCCTTTGGGGCCGTGGGAGCCTTCGATTGGTCGGGGGGCCTGGTGGAGTTCAGGGGCAACACTTCGACATTCATCAACGTCTCCAAGGCCCAGAGCAACATGAAGAACGCCTACCTCGGTAAACGGGCCGTCCGCTGGCTATCCGACTGTGGGAGCGGCGCGCGTTATTCAAAGTCTCGGGCGATGCGGGTGCTGGAGTTGGGGGGGGGTGAGGGGGCATTGGGTGGATGGGGAGGTGAGGGGGGCAGGTGAGGGGGCATTGAGTGGGGAGGGTGAGGGGGGGGTGAGGGGGCGTTGAGTGGGGAGGGTGAGCGGGAGTTAAGGGGGCGTTGAGTGGGGCGGGTGAGGGGGAGTTAAGGGGGCGTTGAGTGGGGAGGGTGAGGGAGCGATGGCTGGGGAAGGGTGTGGGGTTTGGCCCAAGAAGAACGCAGCGGACAATTTTGGTGCATACAGCAAGATCCCACAACGAGGCGGATGCCCCAGTTAATCCCAGCAGTAATCCAGAGGGGGTTCGGTCGGGGTCACAGTTGAGTCTCAGGGAAGGGGAACAGAGGGAGCTGGGAATTACAAATGCCCAAATCACGAACAGTAGCGATGCAGGTTAACAAGGCCATAAGCAAAGCAAACCAAGAACTAGGGTTTATGGCTAGAGGGATAGAAATGAAAAAAAGAGAAGTTATGTTCAACTTGTCTCGAATCTTGGTTAGACCACACTTGGAGCACTGTGCACAGTTCTGGTCTGAGCCACCTTCCCCATTTTATTTTAACTCCAGACAGGGATGTACAATTGTTGAAGTTCATCCATGTGATCTTTAAATGTTTGCCATTGCCTATCCACCATCAACCCTTTAAGTATCATTCGTCAGTCTATTCTAGCCAATTCACGCCTCATACCATCGAAATTACCTTTCCTTAAGTTCAGGACCCTAGTCTCTGAATTAACTGTGTCACTCTCCATCTTAATGAAGAATTCTACCATATTATGGTCACTCTTCCCCAAGGGCCCTTGCACAACAAGATTGCTAATTAGTCCTTTCTCATTACACATCACCCAGTCTAGGATGGCCAGCCCTCTACTTGGTTTCTCGACATATTGGTCTAGAAAACCATCCCTAATACACTCCAGGAAATCTTCCTCCACCGCATTGCTACCAGTTAGGTTAGCCCAATCTATATGTAGATTAAAGTCGCCCATGATAACTGCTGCACCTTTATTGCACACATCCCTAATTTCTTGTTTGATGCTGTCCCCAACCTCACTACTACTGTTTAGTGGTCTGTACACAACTCCCACTAGTGTTTTCTGCCCTTTGGTATTCCGTAGCTCCACCCATACCAATTCCACATCATACAGGCTAATGTCCTTCCTTACTATTGCATTAATTTCCTCTTTAACCAGCAACGCCACCCTGCCTCCTTTTCCTTTCTGTCTATCCTTCCTAAATGTTGAATACCCCTGGATGTTGAGTTCCTAACCTTGGTCACCCTGGAGCCATGTCTCCGTGATGCCAATTACATCTACCCGTTAACTGCTATCTGCGCAGTTAATTCATCCACCCTATTCCGAATACTCCTCGCATTGAGGCACAGAGCCTTCAGGCTTGTCTTTTGAACACACTTTGCCCCTTTCAGATTTTGCTGTAATGTGGCCCTTTTTGTTTTTTGCCTTGGGTTTCTCTGCCCTCCACTTTTACTTTTCATCTTTCTATCTTTTGCTTCTGACTCCATTCTACTTCCCTCTGTCTCCCTGCATAGGTTCCCACCCCCCTGCCATATTAGTTTAACTCCTTCCCAACAGCACTAGTAAACACTCCCCTGAGGACATTGGTTCCGGTCCTGCCCAGGTGCAGACCGTCCGGTTTGTACTGGTCCCACCTCCCCCAGAACCGGTTCCAATGCCCCAGGAATTTGAATCCCTCGCTACTGCACCACTGCTCAAGCCACGTATTCATCTGAGCTATCCTGCGATTCCTACTCTGACTAGCACGTGCCACTGGTAGCAATCCTGAGATTAATACTTTTGAGGTCCTACTTTTTAATTTAGCTCCTAGCTCTATAAATTCGTCTCGTAGGACCTCATCCCGTTTTTTTACCTATATCGTTGGTGCCTATATGCACCATTACAACTGGCTGTTCACCCTCCCTTTTCAGAATGCCCTGCACCCGCTCCGAGACATCCTTGACCCTTGCACCAGGGAGGCAACATACCATCCTGGAGTCTCGGTTGCGGCCGCAGAAACGCCTATCTATTCCCCTTACAATAGAATTCCTATCACTGTCGCTCTCCCACTCTTTTTCCTGCCCTCCTGTGCAGCAGAACCCACCACGGTGCCATGAACCTGGCTGCTGCTGCTCTCCCCTGATGAGTGACCCCCCCCCCCCCCAACAGTACCCAAAGCGATGTATCTGTTTTGCAGGGGATGACCGCAGGGGACCCCTGCACTACCTTCCTTGCACTGCTCTTCCTGTTGGTCACCCATCCCCTATCTGGCTGGTACCCTTTACCTGCGGTAAGACCAACTCACTAAACGTGCTACTCACGTCAACCTCAGCATTGTGGATGCTCCAGAGTGAATCCACCCGCAGCTCCAGTGCCGCAATGCGGTCTGTCAGGAGCTGCAGGCGGATGCACTTCCCGCACACGTCATCGTCAGGGACACAGGAAGCCTCCTGACTTCCCACATAGCACAGGAGGAGCATAACACGTGTCCAAGCTCTCCTGCCATGACTTAACCCTTAGATTAACTTAGTTTGGCAACAATAATGCCGCAAGGTTACTTACTGATAGAGAAACGAAAAAGAAAAACTACTTACCAATCACCGGCCAATCACTTACCCCCTGGGCTGTGACGTCACCTTTCGATTTCTTTCCACTTCTTTTTTTGCCTCTCCTCCGAACCCTCGAGTTTCTCCTCGAATCTGTCGCTCCCTGACTGACTGATGGGCCTTTTATAGGGTGGATAGGACGGACCTGTTTCTCTTAGCAGAGGGGTCAACAACCAGGGAGCATTGATTTAAAGTAATTGGGGGGAGGTTTCGAGGGGATTTCAGGGGAAATGTCTTCGCCCAGAGGGCGGTGGGGGTCTGGGGCGGAACTCACTGCCTGAAAGGGTGGTAGAGGCAGAAACCCTCACCACATTTAAAAAGTACCTGGAGGTGCACTTGAAGTGCCGTAAACCTACAGGGCTACGGACCCAGAGCTGGAAAGTGGGATCAGGCTGGGTAGCTCTTGGTCGGCCGGCGAGGACACGATGGGCCGAATGGCCTCCCTCCGTGCTGTAAATGTTATATACGTGTGTAAAACTCAGCAATATGTAAGGTTTGCCACTAGGGGGCACACCTGTGGGAGACCTCCGGGTCACCTGTGCACCCTGGGTGAGCAGGTATAAAGTGCTGTTTCCTCACTCTAGAGTCTGAATAAAGAGACCAAGCTCACAACAGTTTGAGCTGACAATACCGGCTTGAGGAGTTATTCTGAACATAACTGTGAACATCTGTGATTCTCCGGTCAGTCTTGGTGAATTATTCTTGTGTGTTCCAGGCAATGTTTGTCGTTACGTTTGAAATCGCCGACGACTCGACCCGGCAGGAGAGCGTGCCGATCAAAGTTGAGGCCAAGAGGTAGGCCACTTGCTCAGCCTCCAAGCCCGCGAGGAAGTTGAGCGAGCTCCTGATCTCGGTCTGGGCGGGAGAGAAGGGAGCGGGTGTTGGGGGGCAGGGAGGGGAGCCATGGAGTGAGCAGAGGACTTGGGGTGGGACGTTTAAGGTTTCTGACTCGTGGGATAATCAAGGGGCTATCGGGAGGGAGGAACTTATTGCAATCACTATCACTAATGATGTAGTACTCGGTAAAATAACGGGACAAAAGGCGGACAAGTCCCCTGGACCTGATGGCTTACATCCGAGGGTTGAAAGAGAAGTGGCTGCAGAGATAGTGGATGCATTGGTTGTAATCTACCAAAATTCCCTGGATTCTGGAGCGGTTCCAGCGGATTGGAAAACCGCAAATGTAACGCCCCTATTTAAATAAGGAGGGAAACAAAAAGCAGGAAACTACAGACCAGTTAATCTGTTATGTCCGTAATGCACTTAAGAATGAATCCACGAGGCAATGTGTTGTACTCAAACTGTAGTGACCTTGGTCCAATATTCGTAACCCCAGAGTGAGGCAAAAGCATGGTGGGCAGCCTTTTATACTGGGCCCCCTGCACACCTATGCAGGTGACCCTCAGGTCTCCCACCGCAGTGCCCTCTGGTGGACAGCCTCTGCTACAGGGGCAGGAAACCTCGGTCTCCACCAGTTGCACCCTCTAGTGGTGCCAGCATAGTATATACACAGTGCAAACCTTATTGATAGTACATCAGATAACAAGATCTTATACAACTATACGGTGACGACACAGAGAGTATAACTATAGTCCGCATATATAACATAACCTAACATCTGTGGTTGGGAAAATGCTGGAGTCCATTATTAAGGAAGCAGTAGCGGGACATTTGGAAAAGCGTGATTCAATCAATCAGAGTGAGCACGGTTTTATGAAAGGGAAATCATGTTTGACAAATTTGCTGGAGTTCTTTGAGGATGTAATGAACAGGGTGCATCAGGGGGAACCAGTGGATGTGGTGTATTTGGATTTCCAGAAGGCATTCGATAAGGTGCCACATAAAAGGTTACTGCACAAGATAAAAGCTCACGGGGTTGGGGGTAATATATTAGCATGGATAGAGGATTGGTTAACAAACAGAAAACAGAGAGAGTTGTGATAAATGGGTCATTTTCCGGGTGGCAAACAGTAACTAGTGGGGTGCCGCAGGGATCGGTGCTGGGTCCTCAACTATATACAATCAATAATAATGACTTGGATGAGGGGACCGAGTGTAATGTAGCCAAGTTTGCTGATGATACAACGATGGGTGGGAAAGCAAAGTGTGAGGAGGACACAAAAAATCTGCAAAGGGATATAGACAGGCCAAGTGAGTGAGCAGATGGAGTATAATGTGGGAAAATGTGAGGTTATCCACTTTGGCAGAAAAAATAGAAAAGCAAATTATAATTTAAATCGAGAAAAATTGCAAAGTGCTGCAGTACAGAGGGACCTGGTGGTCCTTGTACATGAAACACAAAAAGTTAGTATGCAGATACAGCAAGTGATCAGGAAGGCAAATGATATCTTGATCTTTATTGCAAGGGGGATAGAGTATAAAAGCAGGGAAGTCCTGCTACAACTGTACAGGGTATTGGTGAGGCCACACCTGGAGTACTGCGTGCAGTTTTGGTCTCCGTATTCAAGGAGGGATATACTTGTATTGGAGGCTGTTCAGAGAAGGTTCACTCGGTTGATTCCGGAGATGAAGGGGTTGACTTACGAAGCAAGGTTGAGCAGGTTGGGCCTCTACTCATTGGAGTTCAGAAGAATGAGAGGTGATCTTATCGAAACTTATAATATAATGAGGGTGCTCGACAAGGTGGATGCAGAGAGGATGTTTCCGCTCATAGGGGAAACTAAAACTAGGGGGCATGGTGTCAGAATAAGGGGCCGCCCATTTAAAACTGAGATGAGGAGGAATTTCTTCTCTGAGGGTTGTAAATCTGTGGAATTCTCTGCCCCAGAGAGCTGTGGAGGCTGGGTCATTGAATATATTTAAGGCGGAGATAGACAGATTTTTGAGCGATAAGGGAATAAAGGGTTATGGGGAGCGGGCAGGGAAGTGGAGCTGAGTCCATGATCAGATCAGCCATGGTCGTATTAAATGGCAGAGCAGGCTCGAGGGGCCAAATGGCCGACTCCTGCTCCTATTTCTTATGTTCTTGAGACGATGGTTGAGGGCTGAACAGCAACCTCCTCACTTGTTGTCTAGGCCAAATGCTCAGCAATAAACCCATGCTGTACCTGCCCTGGGAGTGTTTGATGGGATAATGTAGAGGGAGCTTTACTCTGTATCTAACCCGTGCTGTACCTGCCCTGGGAGTGTTTGATGGGACAGTGTTGAGGGAGCTTTACTCTGTATCTAACCCCATGCTGTACCTGCCCTGGGAGTGTGTGATGGGACAGTGTAGAGGGAGCTTTACTCTGTATCTAACCCCATGCTGTACCTGCCCTGGGAGTGTTTGATGGGACAGTGTAGGGGGAGCTTTACTCTGTATCTAACCCCGTGATGTACCTGCCCTGGGAGTGTTTGATGGGACAGTGTAGAGGGAGCTTTACTCTGTATCTAACCCGTGCTGTACCTGCCCTGGGAGTGCTTGATGGGACAATGTCGAGGGAGCTTTACTCTATATCTAACCCCATGCTGTACCTGCCCTGGGAGTGTTTGATGGGACAGTGTAGAGGGAGCTTTACTCTGTATCTAACCCGTGCTGCACCTGCCCTGGCAGTGTTTGATGGGATAGTAGAGGGAGCTTTACTCTGTATCTAACCCCGTGCTGTACCTGCCCTGGGAGTGTGTGATGGGACAGTGTAGAGGGAGCTTTACTCTGTATCTAACCCTGTGCTGTACCTGCCCTGGGAGTGTTTGATGGGACAGTGTAGGGGGAGCTTTAGTCTGTATCTAGCCCGTGTGCTGTACCTGCCCTGGGAGTGTTTGATGGGACAGTGTTGAGGGAGCTTTACTCTGTATCTAACCCCATGCTGTACCTGCCCTGGGAGTGCTTGATGGAACAGTGTCGAGGGAGCTTTACTTTATATCTAACCCCATGCTGTACCTGCCCTGGGAGTGTTTGATGGGGCAGTGTAGAGGGAGTTTTACTCTGTATTTAACCCCGTGCTGTACCTGCCCTGGGAGTGTTTGATGGGACAGTGTAGAGGGAGCTTTACTCTGTATCTAACCCCGTGCTGTACCTGCCCTGGGAGTGTTTGATGGGACAGTGTAGAGGGAGCTTTACTCTGTATCTAACCCCGTGCTGTACCTGCCCTGGGAGTGTTTGATGGGACAGTGTAGAGGGAGCTTTACTCTATATCTAACCCCGTGCTGTACCAGCCCTGAGAGTGTTTGATGGGACAGTGTAGAGGGAGCTTTACTCTGTATCTAACCCCGTGCTGCACCTGCCCTGGGAGTGTTTGATGGGACAGTGACTAAGAGTAAGATTATTAATCTTCACATGACTAACGCTGGGTGAAATTCTTCCTTTAGTGAGAATGAACTGAGGATTCTGAAGGACAGTGTTCACACGAGGATCATTCCTGTTCAATACGCTGTTAAAGTCATCATCTCCAGGTGAGACTTCTGTCTCCGCTTACAGTTATCATAGAGTCACAGAAATTTACAGCATGGAGGGAGGCCATTCGGCCCATCGTATCCTCGCCGGCCGACCAAGAGCTACCCAGCCTGATCCCACTTTCCAGCTCTGGGTCCATAGCCCTGTAGGTTACGGCACTTCAAGTGCACCTCCAGGTACTTTTTAAATGTGGTGAGGGTTTCTGCCTCTACCACCCTTTCAGGCCGTGAGTTCCAGACCCCCACCGCCCTCTGGGTGAAGTCATTTCCCCTCAAATCCCCTCTAAACCTCCCCCCAATTACTTTAAATCAAGGCCCCCTGGTTGTTGACCCCTCTGCTAAGGGGAAACAGGTCCGTCCTATCCACCCTATCCAGGCCCCTCATCATTTTATACACCTCAATCAGGTCTCCCCTCAGCCTCCTCTGTTCCAAAGAAAACAATCCCAGCCTATCCAATCTTTCCTCATCGCTAAAATTCTCCAGTCCAGGCAACATCCTGGTAAATCTCCTCTGCACCCTCTCCATTGCAGTCACATCTTTCCTGTAATGTGGTGACCAGAACTGCACGCAGTACTCCAGCTGTGGCCTAACCAGTGTTTTATACAGTTCAAGCATAACCTCCCTGCTCTTGTATTCTGTGCCTCGGCCAATAAAGGCAAGTATCCCGTATGCCTTCTTAACCACCTGATCTACCTGGCCTGCTACCTTCAGGGATCTGTGGACCTGCACTCCAAGATCCCTCTGTTCCTCTACACCTCTCAGTATCCTACCATTTAATGTGTATTCCCTCGCCTTGTGAGCCCTCCCCCAAACTGCATTTCCTCACACCTATCCAACATTGCGGCACTCCCTCAGTACTGCCCCTCCGACAGTGCGGCGCTCCCTCAGTACTGCCCCTCCGACAGTGCAGCGCTCCCTCAGTACTGCCCCTCTGACAGTACTGCACTCTCTCAGTACTGCCCCTCCGACAGTGCGGCACTCCCTCAGTACTGCACCTCCGACAGTGCGGCGTTCCCTCAGTACTACCCCTCCGACAGTGCAGTGCTCCCTCAGTACTGCCCCTCCGACAGTGCGGCACTCCCTCAGTACTGCCTCTCCGACAGTGCGGCGCTCCCTCAAAACTGCCCCTCCGACAGTGCAGAGCTCCCTCAGTACTGCCCCTCCGACAGTGCGGTGCTCCCTCAGTACTGCCCCTCCGAAAGTGCGGCGCTCCCTCAGTACTGCCCCTCCGACAGTGCGGCGCTCCCTCAGTACTGCCCCTCCAATAGTGCGGCACTCCCTCAGTACTGCCCCTCCGACAGTGCAGCACTCCCTCAGTACTGCCCCTCTGACAGTGCGGCACTCCCTCAGTACTGTCCCTCCGACAGTGCGGAGCTCCCTCAGTACTGCCCCTCCGACATTGCGGCACTCCCTCAGTACTGCCCCTCCGACAGTGCGGTGCTCCCTCAGTACTGCCCCTCCGAAAGTGCGGCGCTCCCTCAGTACTGTCTCTCCGACAGTGCGTCACTCCCTCAGTACTGCACCTCCGACAGTGCGGCATTCCCTCAGTACTACCCCTCCGACAGTGCAATGCTCCCTCAGTACTGCCCCTCCGACAGTGCGGCACTCCCTCAGTACTGCCTCTCCGACAGTGTGTCGCTCCCTCAAAACTGCCCCTCCGACAGTGCAGAGCTCCCTCAGTACTGCCCCTCCGACAGTGCGGTGCTCCCTCAGTACTGCCCCTCCGAATGTGCGGCGCTCCCTCAGTACTGCCCCTCCGACAGTGCGGCGCTCCCTCAGTACTGCCCCTCCAATAGTGCGGCACTCCCTCAGTACTGCCCCTCCGACAGTGCAGCACTCCCTCAGTACTGCCCCTCTGACAGTGCGGCACTCCCTCAGTACTGTCCCTCCGACAGTGCGGAGCTCCCTCAGTACTGCCCCTCCGACATTGCGGCACTCCCTCAGTACTGCCCCTCCGACAGTGCGGTGCTCCCTCAGTACTGCCCCTCCGAAAGTGCGGCGCTCCCTCAGTACTGTCCCTCCGACAGTGCGGCGCTCCCTCAGTACTGCCCCTCCGACAGTGGGCACTCCCTCAGTATTGCACCTCAAACAGTGCGGCATTCCCTCAGTACTGCCCCTCCGACAGTGCGGTATTCCCTCAGTACTGCCCCTCCGAAAGTGCGGCGCTCCCTCAGTACTGCCCCTCCGACAGTGCGGCACTCCCTCAGTACTGCACCTCCGACAGTGCGGCATTCCCTCAGTACTACCCCTCCGACAGTGCAGTGCTCCCTCAGTACTGCCCCTCCGACAGTGCGGCACTCCCTCAGTACTGCCTCTCCGACAGTGCGGCGCTCCCTCAAAACTGCCCCTCCGACAGTGCAGAGCTCCCTCAGTACTGCCCCTCCGACAGTGCGGTGCTCCCTCAGTACTGCCCCTCCGAAAGTGCGGCGCTCCCTCAGTACTGCCCCTCCGACAGTGCGGCGCTCCCTCAGTACTGCCCCTCCAATAGTGCGGCACTCCCTCAGTACTGCCCCTCCGACAGTGCAGCACTCCCTCAGTACTGCCCCTCTGACAGTGCGGCACTCCCTCAGTACTGTCCCTCCGACAGTGCGGAGCTCCCTCAGTACTGCCCCTCCGACATTGCGGCACTCCCTCAGTACTGCCCCTCCGACAGTGCGGTGCTCCCTCAGTACTGCCCCTCCGAAAGTGCGGAGCTCCCTCAGTACTGTCCCTCCGACAGTGCGGCACTCCCTCAGTACTATACCTCCGACAGTGCGGCATTCCCTCAGTACTACCCCTCCGACAGTGCAATGCTCCCTCAGTACTGCCCCTCCGACAGTGCGGCACTCCCTCAGTACTGCCTCTCCGACAGTGCGGCGCTCCCTCAAAACTGCCCCTCCGACAGTGCAGAGCTCCCTCAGTACTGCCCCTCCGACAGTGCGGTGCTCCCTCAGTACTGCCCCTCCGAATGTGCGGCGCTCCCTCAGTACTGCCCCTCCGACAGTGCGGCGCTCCCTCAGTACTGCCCCTCCAATAGTGCGGCACTCCCTCAGTACTGCCCCTCCGACAGTGCAGCACTCCCTCAGTACTGCCCCTCTGACAGTGCGGCACTAACTCAGTACTGTCCCTCCGACAGTGCGGAGCTCCCTCAGTACTGCCCCTCCGACATTGCGGCACTCCCTCAGTACTGCCCCTCCGACAGTGCGGTGCTCCCTCAGTACTGCCCCTCCGAAAGTGCGGCGCTCCCTCAGTACTGTCCCTCCGACAGTGCGGCGCTCCCTCAGTACTGCCCCTCCGACAGTGGGCACTCCCTCAGTATTGCACCTCAAACAGTGCGGCATTCCCTCAGTACTGCCCCTCCGACAGTGCGGTATTCCCTCAGTACTGCCCCTCCGACAGTGCGGCGCTCCCTCAGTACTGCCCGTCCAATAGTGCGGCACTCCCTCAGTACTGCCCCTCCGACAGTGCGGCACTCCCTCAGTACTGTCCCTCCGACAGTGCGGAGCTCCCTCAGTACTGCCCCTCCGACAGTGCGGCACTCCCTCAGTACTGCCCCTCCGACAGTGCGGTGCTCCCTCAGTACTGCCCCTCCGAAAGTGCGGAGCTCCCTCAGTACTGCCCCTCCGACAGTGCAGCACTCCCTCAGTACTGCCTCTCTGACAGTGCGGCACTCCCTCAGTACTGTCCCTCCGACAGTGCGGAGCTCCCTCAGTACTGTCCCTCCCACAGTGCGGCACTCCCTCAGTACTGCCCCTCCGACAGTGCAGCACTCCCTCGATCTTTATTTAGCTGTAAAACGCTTTGTGACAACAACAAACTTTATTTATATGACGCCTTTAACACAGTAAAAAGTCCCACTGGTGTGCGATAAGACCAAATATTTCACACCGAGAATAAGGTCAAATCAGGACAGGTGACCAAAAGCTCGGACAAAGAGGTATGCTTTAAGGAACGTCTTAAAGGAGAAGAGAGAGTTGGAGAGGCTCAGGGAGGGACACTTGCCATTGAGGGAGTGCAACGAAGGTTCACCAGACTGATTCCTGGGATGGGGGGGATTGTCCTATGAGGAGAGATTGAGTAGACTGGGCCGATATTCTCTAGAGTTTAGAAGAATGAGAGGGGATCTCATTGAAACACACACAATTCTTCCAGGGCTTGACAGGGTAGATACAGGGAGGGTGTTTCCCCCCCGGGCTGGGGAGTCTAGAACCAGGGGTCACACAGTCTCAGGATAAGGGCTCGACCCTTGAGGACTGAGGCGAGGAGAAACTTCTTCACTCAGAGGGGGGTGAATCTTTGCAATTCTCTGCCCCAGAGGGCATTGAATGAGTGCCATGGCCATTGAGCTCGTTCTTCTCTGTACTGCGTATGGAGTATAAAAGCAGGGAAGTGCTGCTACAACTGTACAGGGTATTGGTGAGGCCACACCTGGAGTACTGCGTGCAGTTTTGGTCTCCGTATTTAAGGAGGGATATACTTGTATTGGAGGCTGTTCAGAGAAGGTTCACTCGGTTGATTCCAGAGATGAGGGGGTTGATTTATGAAGAAAGATTGAGTAGGTTGGGCCTCTACTCATTGGAGTTCAGAAGAATTAGAGGTGATCTTATCGAAACGTATAAGATACTGAGGGGGCTTGACAAGGTGGATGCAGAGAGGATGTTTCCCCTCTTGGGGGGAATCTAGAACTAGGGGGCATCATTTCAGAATAAGGGGCCGCCCATTTAAAACTGAGATGAGGAGGAATTTCTTCTCAGAGGGTTGTAAATCTGAGGAATTCTCTGCCCCAGAGAGCTGTGGAGGCTGGGTCATTGAATATATTTAAGGTGGAGATAGACAGATTTTTGAGCGATGAGGGAGTGAAGGGTTATGGGGAGCGGGTGGGGAAGTGGAGCTGAGTCCATGATCAGATCAGCCATGGTCGTATTGAATGGCGGAGCAGGCTCGAGGGGCCGAATGGCCGACTCCTGCTTCTATTTCTGATGTTCTTATGTTCTCCTCCTCACAGATTGGGCCACACACGTTATGTCAGCTTCGGGGGCACAGCGGATGAAAAGAGATCCATTCAGCACACTTACAAAGTACGTACCACAATAACAAGAGCTTGGAGTTATATCCATATATATATATTTTTATTCGTTCCTGGGATGTGGGCGTCGCTGGCAAGGCCCGGCATTTATTGCCCGTCCCTCGTCGCCGTTGAGAAGGTGGGGGTGAGCCTCCTTCTTGAACCGCTGCAGTCCGGGTGGTGAAGGTGCTCCCACAGTGCTGTTGGGGAGGGAGTTCCAGGATTGTGACCCAGCAACGACGAAGGAACGGCCGATATATTTCCAAGTTGGGATGGTGTGTGACTTGGAGGGGAACGTGGAGGTGGTGGTGTTCCCATGCGCCTGCTGCCCTTGTCCTTCTAGGTGGTAGAGGTCACGGGTTTGAGAGGTGCTGCCGAAGAAGCCTTGGCGAGTTGCTGCAGTGCATCTTGTAGATGGTACACACTGCAGCCAGGGGGCGCCGGTGGTGGAGGGAGTAAGTGTTGAAGGTGGTGGGTAGCGTGTCGATCAAGCGGGGCTGCTTTGTCCTGGACGGTGTCGAGCTTCTCGAGTGTTTGTTGGAGCTGCAACTCATCCAGGCAAGTGGAGAGTGTTCCCTCACACTCCTGACTTGTGCCTTGTAGATGGTGGGAAGGCTTTGGGGAGTCGGGAGGTGAGACACTGGCCACAGAATACCCAGCCTCTGACCTGCTCTTATGTCCACAGTATTTATGTAGTCGGTCCTGTTAAGTTTCTGGTCAATGGTGACCCCCGGGATGTTGATGGTGGAGGGATTCGGCCATGGTAATACCGTTGAATGTCGAGGGGCGGTGGTTAGACCCTCGCTTGTTGGAGATGGTCATTGCCTGGCACTTGTGTGGTGCGAATGTTACTTGCCACGTATCGCCCGAGCCTGAATGTTGTCCAGGTCTTGCTGCGTGTGAGCATGGACTGTTCCATTATCTGAGGAGTTGCGAATGGAACTGAACACTGTGCAGTCATCAGCGAACATCCCCACTTCTGACCTTAGGATGGAGGGAAGGTCATTGATGGAGCAGCAGAAGATGGCCAGGTCTTTATCGAGCGTCGTTAACTCTGTAAAAGGTCCCAAGGCGGCCACAGGAGCATTAATCAGACAATCATCAAACACCGAGCCACATAAGGAGACATTCGGGACAAGTGACCAGAAGCTGGGTCAAAGAGGGAGGTTTTAAGGAACGTCTTCAAGAAGGAGAGAGAGAGAGAGGCGGAGAGGTTTAGGGAGGGAGTTCCAGAGCTTGGGGCCCAGGCAGCTGAAGGCACGGCCACCGATTGTGGAACGATGGAAATCGGGGGATGGGCAAGAGACCAGAATTGGAGGAGTGCAGAGATCTCGGAGGGTTGTACGGGCTGGAGGAGGTTAAAGAGATAGGGAGGGGTGTAGGGGCTGTACGAGGTTACAGAGATAGGGAGGGGTATAGGGGCTGGAGGAGGTTACAGAGATAGGAAGGGGTGAAGGGGCTGGAGGAGATTACAGAGATAGGGAGGGGTGTATTGGCTGGAGGAGGTTACAGAGATAGGGAGGGTTGTAGGGACTGGAGGAGGTTACAGAGATAGGGAGGGTTGTAGGGGCTAGAGGAGGTTACAGAGATAGGGAGGGGTGTAGGGGCTGGAGGGGGTTACAGAGATAGGGAGGGGTGTAGGGGCTGGAGAAGGTTACAGAGATAGGGAGGGGTGTAGGGGCTGGAGGTGGTTACAGAGATAGGGAGGGTTGTAGGGGCTGGAGGAAGTTACAGAGATAGGGAGGGGTGTAGGGGCTGGAGGGGGTTACAGAGATAGGGAGGGGTGTAGGGGCTGGAGAAGGTTACAGAGATAGGGAGGGGTGTAGGGGCTGGAGGTGGTTACAGAGATAGGGAGGATTGTAGGGGCTGGAGGAGGTTACAGAGATAGGGAGGGGTGTAGGGGCTGGAGAAGGTTACAGAGATAGGGAGGGGTGTAGGGGTTGGAGGTGGTTACAGAGATAGGGAGGGTTGTAGGGGCTGGAGGAGGTTACAGAGACAGGGAGGGGTGTAGGGGCTGGAGGGGGTTACAGAGATAGGGAGGGGTGTAAAGGCTGGAGGAGGTTACAGAGATAGGGAGGGGTGTAGGGGCTGGAGGAGGTTACAGAGATAGGGAGGGGTATAGGGGCTAGAGGAGGTTGCAGAGATAGGGAGGGGTGTAGGGGCGCGAGGAGGTTACAGAGATAGGGAGGGCTGTAGGTGCTCGAGGAGGTTACAGAGATAGGGAGGGTTGTGGGGACTGGAGGAGGTTACAGAGATAGGGAGGGTTGTAGGGGCTGGAGGAGGTTACAGAGATAGAGAGGGGTGTAGGGGCTGGAGGAGGTTACAGAGAGAGCAAGGGGCTGAATGGGCCTCCTTCTGTTCCTAATGTAACAGGCTCGAGGGGCTGAATGGGCCTCCTCCTGTTCCTGTGTAACAGGCTCGAGGGGCCGAATGGGCCTCCTCCTGTTCCTGTGCAACAGGCTCGAGGGGCTGAATGGCCTCCTCCTGTTCCTGTGTAACAGGCTCGAGGGGCTGAATGGCCTCCTCCTGTTCCTAATGTAACAGCTCGAGGGGCTGAATGGGCCTCCTCCTGTTTCTAATGTAACAGGCTCAAGGGACTGAATGGGCCTCCTCCTGGCCCTAGGGTAACAGGCCCGAGGGACTGAATGGGCCTCCGGCTGGCCCTATGGTAACAGGCTCAAGGGACTGAATGGGCCTCCTCCTGGCGCTAGGGTAACAGGCTCAAGGGACTGAATGGGCCTGCTCCTGGCCCTAGGGTAACAGGCTCAAGGGACTGAATGGGCCTGCTCCTGGCCCTAGGGTAACAGGCCCGAGGGACTGAATGGGCCTGCTCCTGGCCCTAGGGTAACAGGCCCGAGGGATTGAATGGGCCTGCTCCTGGCCCTAGGGTAACAGGCCCGAGAGACTGAATGGGCCTGCTCCTGGCCCTAGGGTAACAGGCCCGAGGGACTGAATGGGCCTGCTCCTGGCCCTAGGGTAACAGGCTCAAGGGACTGAATGGGCCTGCTCCTGGCCCTAGGGTAACAGGCCCGAGGGACTGAATGGGCCTGCTCCTGGCCCTAGAATAACAGGCCCGAGGGACTGAATGGGCCTGCTCCTGGCCCTAGGGTAACAGGCCCGAGGGACTGAATGGGCCTGCTCCTGGTCCTAAGGTAACAGGCCCGAGGAACTGAATGGGCCTGCTCCTGGCCCTAGGGTAACAGGCTCGAGGGACTGAATGGGCCTGCTCCTGGCCCTAGGGTAACAGGCCCGAGGGACTGAATGGGCCTGCCCCTGGCCCTAGGGTAACAGGCCCGAGGGACTGAATGGGCCTGCTCCTGGCCCAAGGGTAACAGGCCCAAGGGACTGAATGGGCCTGCTCCTGGCCCTAGGGTAACAGGCCCGAGGGACTGAATGGGCCTGCTCCTGGCCCTAGGGTAACAGGCCCGAGGGACTGAATGGGCCTGCTCCTGGCCCTAGGGTAACAGGCCCGAGGGACTGAATGGGCCTGCTCCTGGCCCTAGGGTAACAGGCCCGAGGGACTGAATGGGCCTGCTCCTGGCCCTAGGGTAACAGGCCCGAGGGACTGAATGGGCCTGTTCCTGGCCCTAGGGTAACAGGCCCGAGGGACTGAATGGGCCTGCCCCTGGCCCTCTGGGCTGTGGCGAGCTGCCGATGTGGACAGGTGCACAGCTCCGCCGCGAAACGCTGACCCGGTGCGTTCTTGTTCGCCGCAGGTGGAAAACCGCGGGGCTTACGCTGTCCCCGTCAACGTGACGTTCGACGTTCCCATGGAGATCGGGGGCCTGGTGCGCTGGGAACTGCGGAGCCCGATCCAGGTTGATCCGGTGAGTGTCGGCAGGGAGTCCAGATGGGGATGCGTTGGCCTTCAAATCGGAGCGAGGGGCCGGAATTCTCAGTGAGTGGGCCGTCAGGTGGCAGGTGGAGTTTAATGTGGGGAAACGTGAGGCGATTCACTTCAGTCGGGAGGATAGAAATAGTTCTTCAATGATGAGAAACTATTTGTTGTGTGTGCAAGAACTGTTAGACGGAGTCGTGTTTAACTCCAAGAGGTACGACCTTGGCTCTGCTTTATTAAGGCCCAAAGTGACCAATATACAAAATGGCTGACCTTTTATACTTGGGCCGCACACACGTGCGAGCGGACCAATGGCTCCAACAGTGAGGCCATCTCGTGGCTAGTGATGCTAAAAGTACACACATGACACTGTTCACTGTCGGTGTTCGGAGCGATTTGCGTGCCCTCGTGCAGGAAACACAGAGAGTTAGCACGCAGGTACAGCAAGCCAGAAGGAAGGCAAAGGGCCTGTTGTCCTTCACTGCAAGTGGGGTTGGAGTATAAGGGTAAGGCAGTCTTGCTACAATTGTACAGGGCCCTGGTGGGACCACACCTGGAGCACTGCGCACAGTTCTGGTCTCCTGATCGAAGGAAGGATACACTTGCCATAGAGGGAGTGCAACGATGGTTGACCAGACCGGCTCCTGGGAGGGGACAGTTGTCCGATGATGGGAGTGTGTAGAAAGGGCCTATGCTCTCTGGAGTTTAGAAGAATGAGAGTTAATCCCATTGAAACATGTTAGTATTCAGGAAGTGATCAGGAAGGCCAAGGGAATCTTGGCCTTTATTGCAAAGGGGATGGGGTGTAAAAGCAGGGAAGTCCTGCTGCAACTGTACAGGGTATTGGTGAGGCCACACCTGGAGTACTGCGTGCAGTTTTGGTTTCCATATTTACAAAAGGATATACTTGCTTTGGAGGCAGTTCAGAGAAGGTTCACTCGGTTGATTCTGTGGATGAGGGGTTGACTTATGAGGAAAGGTTGAGCAGGTTGGAATACTCATTGGAATTCAGAAGAATGAAAGGTGATCTTATCGAAACGTCTAAGATTATGAGGGGGCTCGACAAGGTGGATGCAGAGAGGATGTTTCCACTGATGGGGGAGACTCGAACTAGGGTGCATGGTCTTAGAATAAGGGGCCGCCCATAAAACTGAGATGAGGAGAAATTTCTTCTCTCAGAGGGTTGTAAATCTGTGGAATTCGCTGCCTCAGAGAGCTGTAGAAGCTGGGACATTGAATATATTTAAGACGGAGATAGACAGTTTCTTAACTGATAAGGGAATAAGAGGTTATGGGGAGCGGGCGGGGAAGTGGAGCTGAGTCCATGATTGGATCAGCCATGATCGTATTAAATGGCGGAGCAGGCTCGAGGGGCCGAATGGCCGACTCCTGCTTCTATTTCTTATGTTCTTAAGTAAGGTTCTGAGGGGGATTGACCGGGTAGATACAGGGAGGGTGTTTCCCCCCGGGCTGGGGAGTCTAGAACCAGGGCTCACAGTCTCAGGATAAAGGGTCGGCCATTTAGGACTGAGATGAGGAGGGAGTGCCGCACTGTCGGAGGGGCAGTACTGAGGGAGCGCCGCACTGTCGGAGGGGCAGTACTGAGGGAGCGCCGCACTGTCGGAGGGGCAGTACTGAGGGAGTGCCGCACTGTCGGAGGGGCAGTACTGAGGGAGCGCCGCACTGTCGGAGGGGCAGTACTGAGGGAGTGCCGCACTGTCGGAGGGGCAGTACTGAGGGAGTGCCGCACTGTCGGAGGGGCAGTACTGAGGGAGTGCTGCACTGTCGGAGGGGCAGTACTGAGGGAGCGCCGCACTGTCGGAGGGGCAGTACTGAGGGAGCGCCGCACTGTCGGAGGGGCAGTACTGAGGGAGTGCCGCACTGTCGGAGGGGCAGTACTGAGGGAGCGCCACACTGTCGGAGGGGCAGTACTGAGGGAGTGCCGCACTGTCGGAGGGGCAGTACTGAGGGAGTGCTGCACTGTCGGAGGGGCAGTACTGAGGGAGCGCCGCACTGTTGGAGGGGCAGTACTGAGGGAGTGCCGCACTGTCGGAGGGGCAGTACTGAGGGAGTGCCGCACTGTCGGAGGGGCAGTACTGAGGGAGCGTTGCACAATCGGAGGGGCAGTACTGAGGGAGCGCTCACTGTCGGAGGGTCAGTACTGAGGGAGTGCTGCACTGTCGGAGGGTCAGTACTGAGGGAGCGCTCACTGTCGGAGGGTCAGTACTGAGGGAGCGTTGCACAATCGGAGGGGCAGTACTGAGGGAGCGCTGCACTGTCGGAGGGGCAGTACTGAGGGAGCGCTCACTGTCGGAGGGTCAGTACTGAGGGAGCGCTCACTGTCGGAGGGTCAGTACTGAGGGAGCGTTGCACAATCGGAGGGGCAGTACTGAGGGAGCGCCGCACTGTCGGAGGGGCAGTACTGAGGGAGCGCCGCACTGTCGGAGGGTCAGTACTGAGGGAGTGCCGCACTGTCGGAGGGGCAGTACTGAAGGAGCGCCGCACTGTCGGAGGGGCAGTACTGAGGGAGCGCTGCACCGTCGGAGGGGCAATACTGAGGGAGTGCTGCACCGTCGGAGGGGCAGTACTGAGGGAGTGCCATCTTTCGGATGAGACGTTAAACCGAGGCGCCGTCTGCTCTCTCGGGTGGATGTAAAAGATCCCGGGTCACTATTTGGAAGAAGAGCAGGGGAGTTCTCCCCGGTGTCCTGGGGCCAATATTTATCCCTCGATCAACCGAACAAAAACAGATTATAGAAACATAGAAACATAGAAAATAGGTGCAGGAGCAGGCCATTCAGCCCTTCTAGCCTGCACCGCCATTCAACGAGTTCATGGCTGAACATGAAACTTCAGTACCCACTTCCTGCTTTCACGCCATACCCCTTGATCCCCCGAGTAGTAAGGACTTCATCTAACTCCCTTTTGAATATATTTAGTGAATTGGCCTCAACTACTTCCTGTGGTAGAGAATTCCACAGGTTCACCACTCTCTGGGTGAAGAAGTTTCTCCTTATCTCGGTCCTAAATGGCTTACCCCTTATCCTTAGACTGTGACCCCTGGTTCTGGACTTCCCCAACATTGGGAACATTCTTCCTGCATCCAACCTGTCCAAACCCGTCAGAATTTTAAACGTTTCTATGAGGTCCCCTCTCACTCTTCTGAACTCCAGTGAATACAAGCCCAGTTGATTCAGTCTTTCTTGATAGGTCAGTCCCACCATCCCGGGAATCAGTCTGGTGAATCTTCGCTGCACTCCCTCAACAGCAAGTATGTCCTTCCTCAAGTTAGGAGACCAAAACTGTACACAATACTCCAGGTGTGGCCTCACCAAGGCCCTGTACAACTGTAGCAACACCTCCCTGCCCCTGTACTCAAATCCCCTCGCTATGAAGGCCAACATGCCATTTGCTTTCTTAACCGCCTGCTGTACCTGCATGCCAACCTTCAATGACTGATGTACCATGACACCCAGGTCTCGTTGCACCTTCCCTTTTCCTAATCTGTCACCATTCAGATAATAGTCTGTCTCTCTGTTTTTACCACCAAAGTGGATAACCTCACATTTATCCACATTATACTTCATCTGCCACGCATTTGCCCACTCACCTAATCTATCCAAGTCACTCTGTAGCCTCATAGCATCCTCCTCGCAGCTCACACTGCCACCCAACTTAGTGTCATCCGCAAATTTGGAGATACTACATTTAATCCCCTCGTCTAAATCATTAATGTACAATGTAAACAGCTGGGGCCCCAGCACAGAACCCTGCGGTACCCCATCTGGGCCATTATCACATTGCTGTGTGTGGGAGCTTGCTGTGCGCAAATCGGCTGCCGCGTTTCCCACAATACAACAGTGACCGCACTCCGAAAGTACTTCATTGTCTGTAAAGCCCTTTGAGGCGTCCGGTGGCTGTGAACGGTGCTATATAAATGCAACTCTTTGTTTCTTGTGTCACTACAGGTGAACGGTTCCGAGTGCGTGGATGTGACAGACATACGATCGGGTGTGGAACGGCAAACGTTGGGGGTGAGATTCCCTTCGCGCAGTTGTCCTTTCGAATTGCGGCCTCCTTTTGAGGGGGGCGTGTGCCAGCCCTGGATGTTTCGCTTGCTCGAGGATGCAAAGAGGCGGAGTATATCGAGGAACAACCCTCACCCGACCTCGGCCCCCCCTCTGCCTCGGACACGTCCCAAAGACTCTCCCACACACCAGGAATTATTCCGTCGTGTTCACAGCACAGAGACAGGCCACCCGGCCCCACAGCTCCGTGCCGGGGTTTATGCTCCACACCAGCCTCCTCCGAGCCCTCTCCATCTCACCCCGCCAACAGATCCTTCTGTTCCTTTCTCCCTCGTGTGTTTCTCCAGCTTCCCCGCAAATCCATCTCTGCTGTTCCCCTCGACCCCTCTCTGTGGCAGCGAGTCCCACATTCTCACCACTCTCTGGGTAAAGAGGTTTCTCCTGAATTCCCCACTGGATTTATCAGTGACTATCTTATATTGATGGTCCCTAATTCTGGTCCCCCCAACAAGTACAAACATAGTCTCCATGTCGACCCTATCAAACCCCCTTCATAATCTTAAATACATCTATCAGGTCACCCCCTCAACCTTCGCTCTTCGAGAGAACAGAGACCCAGCCTGCCCATCCTTTCCCAATAGGTATAAGCTCTCAGTTCTGGTCCAATCCTGGTAAATCTAATTTGTACCTTCTCCACTGCCTTTATATCCTTTTTATAATATGGAGACCAGAACTGTGCACAGGGCTCCAAGTGTGGTCTAACCAGACCAGAACTGTGCACAGTGCTCCAAGTGTGGTCTGACCAGACCAGAACTGTGCACAGGGCTCCAAGTGCTTGGTTTGCGTTTTTTATGACTTTATTAAGCAGCGTAGATACTTTTAGTGATATGTCGGAAGGTCAGTGCTGAGGGAGTGCCGCACTGCCGGAGGGCCAGTACTGAGTGAGCGCCGCACTGTCGGAGGGGCAGTACTGAGGGAGTGCCGCACTGTCGGAGGGGCAGTACTGAGGGAGCGCCGCACTGTCGGAGGGGCAGTACTGAGGGAGCGCCGCACTGTCGGAGGGGCAGTACTGAGGGAGCGCCGCACTGTCGGAGGGGCAGTACTGAGGGAGCGCCGCACTGTCGGAGGGGCAGTACTGAGGGAGTGCCGCACTGTCGGAGGGGCAGTACTGAGGGAGTGCTGCACTGTCAGAGGGGCAGTACTGAGGGAGTACAGCACTGTCGGAGGGGCAGTACTGAGGGAGCGCCGCACTGTCGGAGGGGCAGTACTGAGGGAGTGCCGCACTGTCGGAGGGGCAGTACTGAGGGAGCGCCGCACTGTCGGAGGGGCAGTACTGAGGGAGTGCCGCACTGTCGGAGGGGCAGTACTGAGGGAGTGCTGCACTGTCAGAGGGGCAGTACTGAGGGAGTACAGCACTGTCGGAGGGGCAGTACTGAGGGAGCGCCGCACTGTCGGAGGGGCAGTACTGAGGGAGTGCCGCACTGTCGGAGGGGCAGTACTGAGGGAGTGTATGGCCTACTCCTGCTCCTACACTTCTCAGGGCCTGGTCGTTATCACATTGCTCGTTTATGGGATCTTGCTGTGCACTAATGGATTGCCCCGTAAGTTTGCAGTGCAACACTGCTAAAGAAAGGACTCGGTTGGCTGTGAGGCATGTGGGGGACGTGCTGAGCCGGGGAAAATCAGCGAGAATAATACCCCTCCTTTTCTCTTCCCCACCCTTCCCCTCCGCCCCCTGTAGCTCGAGTCGACCACAACGTGGAAACGCATCTTCTGCCGCACGAGACTGTTGGGGCGTAAAGACTCGGTGCTGTTCAGCCTGAGCGGAGAGGCCCGGACCTCGGAGCAGGTGAGCAATGCCTCGGCCTTCGATTCGCTGCCGGGATGGCGGGGTTGGGTGCGTGTCTGTCGACCGTGGCCGAATAGCTCTCACGGGAGACGGGGCTTTAACGGGGTGGGGTGGTGGGTTGTGGGCGGGAGATGCTGCCTCCTGAATGGATGCCCTGCACGACCCCCCTCCGCTTCCCGGCAAGGCGGCCATTTTGAAATCGGGGCCTACTCCCGGGGCTGTCCAAAAGCGGGCAACAAGGTGCCATCCTCCGCACCCCACACCTCCGCCATCGCCCCGCCTCCCATCCCCCCTCTCTCTCCTCCCACTCTCCCAGCAACCTATCCAGCCCACTCGCAGAACAACATAAGGATTAGGAGCAGGAGTCGGCCATTCGGCCCCTCGAGCGTGCTCCGCCATTCAGTGAGATCACGGCTGACCTTCGACTTCAACTCCACTTTCCCGACCAATCCCCATATCCCTCGATTCCCTTAATATCAAAAAAAATCTATCCATCTCGGCCTTGAATATACTCAAAGACTGAGCCTCCACAGCCCTCTGGGGCAGAGAATTCCAAAGATTCACCCCCCTCTGAGTGAAGAAGTTTCTCCTCATCTCAGTCCTCAATGGCCGAGCCCTTATCCTGAGACTGTGTGAGCCCTGGTTCTAGACTCCCCAGCCCGGGGGGGGAAACACCCTCCCTGTATCTATCCTGTCAAGCCCTGTAAGAATTGTGTGTGTTTCAATGAGATCCCCTCTCATTCTTCTAAACTCCAGAGAATATCGGCCCAGTCTACTCAATCTCTCCTCATAGGACAATCCCCCCATCCCAGGAATCAGTCTGGTGAACCTTCGCTGCACTCCCTCAATGGCAAGTATATCCTTCCTTAGGTAAGGAGACCAGAACTGTGCACAATACTCCAGGTGTGGTCTCACCAGGGTCCTATATAATTGCAGGAAGACATCTTTACTCTTATACTCAAATCCTCCTGTAATAAAGGCCAACGTACCATTTCCTTTCTCAATTGCTTGCTGTACCTGCGTGTTAACTCACAGTGATTGGTGTACAAGGACCCCCAGGTCCCTCTGGGGCAGTACTGAGGGAGTGCCGCACTGTCGCAGGGGCAGTACTGAGGGAGCGCCGCACTTTCTGAGGGGCAGTAGTGAGGGAGTGCCGCACTGTCAGAGGGGCAGTACTGGGGGAGCGCCGCACTGTCGGAGGGGCAGTACTGAGGGAGTGCCGCACTGTCGGAGGGGCAGTACTGAGGGAGCGCCGCACTGTCGGAGGGGCAGTACTGAGGGAGTGCCGCACTGTCGGAGGGGCAGTACTGAGGGAGCGCCGCACTGTCAGAGGTGCAGTACTGAGGGAGCGCCGCACTGTCGGAGGGGCAGTACTGAGGGAGTGCCGCACTGTCGGAGGGGCAGTACCGAGGGAGCGCCGCACTGTCGGAGGGGCAGCACTGAGGAAGCGCCGTAGAATATTTATCCCTCAAATCAACATAAACAAAAAAACAGATGATGTGGGTCATTATCACACTGCCGTTTGTGGCAGCTTGCTGTGCACAAATTGGGCAGCCGTGTTTCCCACATTACAACAGCGACTACGCGCCCGACAGTAACTTCATTGGCTTCAAAGCGCTTTGGCACATCGGGTGATCGTGAAAGGCGCTATCGAAATTCTATCTCTTCAACAGATGTCTTTCCGTTCTCTAACAGTTCTCGTCAGTTGATGTCAAGCTCGCGATGCAAGTCATGCCATTATCTCACTGGACAAGAAGCAGTTTGTGGACATTTACTATCCCATCAGCCACCAGGCCCAGGTAATTACCTCCCACCGTGACCTATGCCCTCCCGCTGGGGGGCGGGAATGGAGGGAGAGATTGGCTCCTGGCCCCATTCCCATTGGAAGCCATTGGTGCTCTTTGATGCTGTGATGATCAGCCATGATCTTATTGAATGGTGGTGCAGACTCGAAGGGCCGAATGGCCTACTCCTGCACCTATTGTCTATGTTTCGATGTTTCTATCCCGGCAGGCCTAAATCTCTCCAGCTCCAACTGATGCAGCCCCCACTCCCAGTTCTCCACAGGCTTTATGGGGGGGGGGGGTTAGACAACACGTGGGTGCTCTGTGCACAGGAACAGGAGGAGGCCCATTCAGCCCATCGAGCCTGTTACATTAGGAACAGGAGGAGGCCCATTCAGGCCCTCAAGCCTGTTACATTAGGAACAGGAGGAGGCCCATTCAGCCCATCGAGCCTGTTACATTAGGAACAGGAGGAGGCCCATTCAGCCCCTCGAGCCTGTTACATTAGGAACAGGAGGAGGCCCATTCAGCCCCTCGAACCTGTTACATTAGGAACAGGAGGAGGCCCATTCAGCCCCTCGAGCCTGTTACATTAGGAACAGGAGGAGGCCCATTCAGCCCCTCGAGCCTGTTACATTAGGAACAGGAGGAGGCCCATTCAGCCCCTCGAGCCTGTTACATTAGGAACAGGAGGAGGCCCGTTCAGCCCCTCGAGCCTGTTACATTAGGAACAGGAGGAGGCCCATTCAGTCTCTCGAGCCTGTTACATTAGGAACAGGAGGAGGCCCATTCAGCCCCTCAAGCCTGTTATATTAGGAACAGGAGGAGACCATTCAGCCCCTCGAGCCTGTTACATTAGGAACAGGAGGAGGCCCATTCAGCCCCTCGAGCCTGTTACATTAGGAACAGGAGGAGGCCCATTCAGTCCCTCTAGCCTGTTACATTAGGAACAGGAGGTGGCCCAGTCAGCCCCTCGAGCCTGTTACATTAGGAACAGGAGGAGATCATTCAGCCCCTCGAGCCTGTTACATTAGGAACAGGAGGTGGCCCATTCAGCCCCTCGAGCCTGTTACATTAGGGACAGGAGGAGACCATTCAGCCCCTCGAGCCTGTTACACAGGAACAGGAGGAGGCCCATTCGGCCCCTCGAGCCTGTCCCCCTACTCAATCAGATCGTGGCTGAGCTGTATCTTAACTCCATCTACCTGCCTCGGTTCCGTCTCCCTTAAGACCCAACAAAAATATATCAATCTCCGTTTTGAAAGCTGCAATTGATCCCCAGCCTCTGCAGACTTTAGAGGGAGAGAGGCCCAGATCTGTACCAGCCTGTGTGTGAAGAAGTGAGTCCTGACATCACCCCTGAACGGGCGGGCTCTAAATTTAAGATTAAGATCCCTTGTTCGGTACTTCCCCACACCAGAGAAAACAGCTTCCCACTCTCTCTACCCAACCGAATCCTTTAAACACCCTCGATTAGATCATACCCTTAATCTTCTAAACTCGAGGCATCACAAGTCCGGTCTGTACAACCTGTCCTCGAAATGTAACCCTTTTAGCCCCGGTATAAGAACATAAGAAATGGGAGCAGGAGTCGGCCATTCGGTCCCTCGAGCCTGCTCCGCCATTTAATACGATCATGGCTGATCTGATCATGGACTCAGCTCCACTTCCCCGCCCGCTCCCCGTAACCCCTTATTCCCTCATCGTTTAAGAAACTGTCTATTTCTGTCTTAAATATATTCAATGACCCAGCCTCCACAGCTCTCTGAGGCAGAGAATTCCACAGATTTACAACCCTCTGAGAGAAGAAATTTCTCCTCATCTCAGTTTTAAATGGGCGGCCCCTTATTCTAAGACCATGCCCCCTAGTTCTAGTCTCCCCCATCAGTGGAAACATCCTCTCTGCATCCACCTTGTCAAGCCCCCTCATAATCCTATACGTTTCAATAAGATCACCTCTCATTCTTCTGAACTCCGATAAGTAGAGGTCCAACTTACTCAACCTTTCCTCATAAGTCAACCCCCTCATCTCCGGAATCAACCGAGTGAACCTTCTTTGAACAGCCTCCAAAGTAAGTATATCCCTCCTTAAATACAGAGACCAAAACTGTACACAGTACTCCAGGTGTGGCCTCACCAATACCCTGTACATTGTAGCAGGACTTCTCTGCTTTTATACTCTATCCCCCTTGCAATAAAGGCCAACATTCCCTTGACCTTCCTGATCACTTGCTGTCCCTGCATACTAACCTTTTGTGTTTCATGCACAAGGACCCCCAGGTCCCTCTTTCCTGCAGCACTTTGCAATCTTTCTCCATTTAAATAATAATTTGTTTTTCTGCTTTTTCTGCCAAAGTGGATAACCTCACGCTTTTCCACATTATACTCCGTCTGCCAAATGTTTTGCCCACTCACTTAGCCTGTCTATATTCCTTTGCAGATTTGTTGTGTCCTCCTCACACATTGCTTTCCCACCCATCTTTGTATCATCAGCAAACTTGGCTATATTACACTCGGACCCTCCATCCAAGTCATGAATGTCGATTTTAAATAGTTGAGGACCCAGCACTGATCCCTGCGGCACCCTACTAATTACAGTTTGCCAACCAGAAAATGACCCATTTAGAAAGATAGAAATGTAGAAATTTACAGCGCAGAAGGAAGCCATTTCGGCCCATCGTGTCCCGTGCCGGCCGACACAGAGCTACACGGCCCTCGGTCAGCAGCCCTGAAGGTTACATATAAACCCATGAACAATAACGGAAAGGCAAAGAGCACCCGGCCCAACCAGTCCGCCCCACACACCTGCGACACCCCTTACACCGAAACATTCTACACACCACCCCAACCGGAGCCATGTGATCTCCTGGGAGAGGCCAAAACCAGATAAAAACCCAGGCCAATTTAGGGAGAAAAAATCTGGGAAAATTCCTCTCCGACCCATCCAGGCGATCGACACTAGCCCAGGAGATCACCCTGGCCGTATTCTATTCCCTGCAGGACTTACCATTATATCTGCTCCGTCCAGCAAAAGGTCATCCAGTCTAATCCCAATTACCAGCTCTAGGTCCGTAACCCTGCAGGTTACTGAACTTCAAGTGCCCATCCAACCATCTCTTAAAAGTGGTGAGGGTTTCTGCATCCACCACTCTTCCAGGCAGCGAGTTCCAGATCCCCACAACCCTCTGCGTAAAGAAGCCCCTCACCCCTCAAATCCCCTCTAAACCTTCCACCAACCACCTTAAAACTATGCCCCCTCGTAATAACCCCTCCACCAATGGAAATAGACCCTTGCTATCCACTATGTCCAGGCCCCTCAATATTTTGTACACCTCGATGAGGTCTCCTCTCAACCTTCTCTGTTCCAATGAGAACAAACCCAGCCTATCCAATTAGTTGTCCTCATAACTAAGATTCTCCATTCCAGGCAGCATCCTCGTAAATCTCCTCTGCACCCTCTCCAGTGCAATCACATCCTTCCTATGATAGGGCGACCAGAACTGCACGCAGTACTCCAGCTGTGGCCTAACCAAAGTATTATACAATTTAAGCATAACCTCCCTGCTCTTATATTCTGTGCCTCGGCCAATAAAGGCAAGCATTCCGTATGCCTTCTTAACCACCTTATCCACCTGGCCTGCTACTTTCAGGGATCTGTGGACAAGCACTCCAAGGTCCCTCTGTTCATCTACACTATAAAGTGGCCTACCGCTTAATATGTATTCCCTTTCCTTATTAGCCCTCCCCGACTCTCTGTTTTCTGTTAGTTAACCAATCCTGTATCCATGCTGATATATTACCCCCAACCCCGTGAACTTTTATCTTGTGCAGTAACCTTTTATGTGGCCCCTTATCGAATGCCTTCTGGAAATCCAAATACACCACATCCACTGGTTCCCTTTTATCTACCCTGCTCGTTACATCCTCAAAGAACTCCAGCAAATTTGTCAAACATGATATCCCTTTCATAAATCCATGCTAACTATGCCTGATTGAATCACGCTTTTCCAAATATCCTGCTAATGCTTCTTTAATAATGGACTTCAGCATTTTCCCTACCACAGATGTTGGGCTAACTGGTCTATAGTTTCCTGCTTTCTGTCTGCCTCCTTTTTTAAATAGGGGCAATACATTTGCAGTTTTCCAATCTGCTGGGACCCCCCCAGAATCCAGGGAATTTTGGTAAATTACAACCAGTGCATCCACTATCCCTTCCGCTACTTCTCTTAAGACCCGAGGATGTAAGCCATCTGGTCCAGGGGACTTGTCTGCCTTTAGTCCCATTATTTTACCGAGTACTATATCATTAGTGACAGTGATTGTGATTGTATTAAGTTCCTCCCTCCCTATAACCCTTGATTATTCCACTATGTTTTTATTATCTTCTAACATGAAGAACAATATAAAATATTTGTTCAAAGTCCCTGTTCTCCATTATTAATTCCCCAGTCTCATCCTCCAGGGGACCAACAGTTACTTTAGCCACTCTTTTCGCGTTAATGTATCTGTAGAAACTCTTACTATCTGTTTTTATATTTCGTGCTAGTTTACTTTCATAATCTATCTTCCCTCTCTCTCTTATTTTTTTAGTCCTTCTTTGCTGGCTTTTAAAAGTTTCCCAATCTTCTGCCCTCCCACGAGGCTTGGCCACTTGGTATGCCAGGGTCAAGGGTTGCAGGGGTCACTTGACGGGAATCTGCCCTGTTTCTACTTACCATCAGAACTATCTTTGCAAACGCTAACTGTCCCTCCTTCATCCCTCCCCCAGGCGCTGACAGCAATTGAGTTCCACAAATATTACAACAAGCTGCCAGTTATTATCGGGAGCAGTGTAGCCGGACTTGTCTTGCTCATTCTCCTCGCATTCGGCTTATACAAGGTGAGCACTGTCGGAGGGGCTGTACTGAGGGAGTGCCGTGCTGTCAGAGGGGTAGTACTGAGGGAGTGCCGCACTGTCAGAGGGGTAGTACTGAGGGAGCGCCGCACTGTCGGAGGGGTAGTACTAAGGGAGTGTCGCACTGTCAGAGGGGTAGTACTGAGGGAGCGCCGCACTGTCGGAGGGGTAGTACTGAGGGAGTGCTGCACTGTTGGAGGGGTAGTACTGAGGGAGTGCTGCACTGTTAGAGGGGCAGTACTGAGGGAGTGCTGCACTGTTGGAGGGGCAGTACTGAGGGAGCGCCGCACTGTCGGAGGGGTAGTACTGAGGGAGTGCTGCACTGTTGGAAGGGTAGTACTGAGGGAGTGCTGCACTGTTAGAGGGGCAGTACTGAGGGAGTGCTGCACTGTTGGAGGGGCAGTACTGAGGGAGTGCTGCACTATCGGAGGGGCAGTACTGCGGGTTATTAATACACTTCCTGTTGACGGGTCTGACCATTTTACCCCCGGTTTTATTTCCGCGAATTGCTCGCAGTGCGGATTCTTCAAGCGAGACTACAAGGAGAAGCTGTGCGATAATGGCCAGGAATCCAACTCGCCCATCACCACGGCAGACCCAGCAACCGGCGAGGCCGCCACGCCAACCGACGGGCCGAGCCACTTTGCCCGTTCCCTTTCCCTCGACGACACCAGTCCAAGCGGGCTGACAGAGCCCCTGAACAAGCCAGGGGCTCTTTCCTCATCCTAAATCGATTGCCGACGCCATTTTTTTTTTTGGAATACTTTCTGCTTCCCGACTTGTGTTCTTGGTTCAGAACCTGGGGTAGGGGAGGGGGGAGGGAGAGGAGGAGGAAGAATGTTTATTGGGGGGGGGAGGGGGAGTGGGAGGGGGAGGGGGGGGCGGGTGGTCTGAGGGTGGGCCACCAAGATTTATGAATTTGACCTTGCCCCCACCCCAAAGGGCCTGCGATTTCAGAGTGTTCTCGACTGAATGGTGAGGCTTAAGGGCATGACTATAGAATCCATTGAGGTCCAGCTGAATTCTACGATGAGAATTATCACGCGCATGCGTTTATCAATATCGACACCTTGGCTGCCCATGCTCTGAAACATCGCACCACTAACTATACACCGTGAATACTCGGTTTCCAGAGAATGTAACCCCTACACCAACAAAGACATGACGATCCAGGCCAACTTGCACAACCGAACACCAACCCCGTCTCGAGTCCAGCTGGCCATTTTTGGACTGTCGTCGAAGCCCTTCAGCGATCCCAAAAGAACATAAGAAATAGGAGAAGGAATCGGCCATTCGGCCCCTCGAGCCTGCTCCGCCATTTAATACGATCATGGCTGATCCAATCTTGGGCTCAGCTCCACTTCCCCGCCCGCTCCCCGTAACCCTTTACTCCCTTATGTCTATCTCCACCTTAAATATATTCAATGACCCAGCCTCCACAGCTCTCTGGGGCAGAGAATTCCACAGATTTACAACCATCCGAGAGAAGAAATTCCTCCTCATCTCCGTCTTAAATGGGCGGCCCCTTATTCTGAGACGATGCCCCCTAGTTCTAGATTCCCCCACGAGGGGAAACATCCTCTCTGCATCCACCCTGTCGAGCCCCCTCAGTATCTTATAAGATCACCGCATTCTTCGAAACCCCAATGAGTAGCACACTCTCGTCCCTGAGTCAGAAGGTCGTGGGTTCAAGTCCCACTCCAGGGACTTGACCATGAAAAATCTCGTTGGTGTTCCAGTGCAGTGCTGAGGGAGTCCCGCACTGTCGGAGGGGCAGTACTGAGGGAGCGTCGCACTGTCAGAGGGGCAGTACTGAGGGAGTGCTGCACTGTCGGAGGGGCAGTACTGAGGGAGCGCCTCACTGTCGGAGGGGCAGTACTGAGGGAGAGCCGCACTGTCTGAGGGGCAGTACTGAGGGAGCGCCGCACTGTCGGAGGGGCAGTACTGAGGGAGCGTCGCACTGTCGGAGGGGCAGTACTGAGGGAGCGTCGCTCTGTCGGAGGGGCAGTACTGAGGGAGCGCCGCACTGTCGGAGGGGCAGTACTGAGGGAGCGTCGCACTGTCAGAGGGGCAGTACTGAGGGAGTGCCTCACTGTCGGAGGGATAGTACTGAGAGAGCGTCGCACTGTCAGAGGGGCACTACTGAGGGAGCGCCTCACTGTCGGAGGGGCAGTACTGAGGGAGCGTCGCACTGTCGGAGGGGCAGTACTGAGGGAGAGCCGCACTGTCGGAGGGGCAGTACTGAGGGAGCGTCGCACTGTCGGAGGGGCAGTACTGAGGGAGAGCCGCACTGTCAGAGGGGCAGTACTGAGGGAGCGCCGCACTGTCGGAGGGATAGTGCTGAGGGAGCGTCGCACTGTCAGAGGGGCAGTACTGAGGGAGTGCTGCACTGTCAGAGGGGCAGTACTGAGGGAGCGCCTCACTGTCGGAGGGATAGTACTGAGGGAGCGTCGCACTGTCAGAGTGGCAGTACTGAGGGAGTGCTGCACTGTCGGAGGGGCAGTACTGAGGGAGCGTCGCACTGTCAGAGGGGCAGTACTGAGGGAGCGCCTCACTGTCGGAGGGATAGTACTGAGGGAGCGTCACACTGTCAGAGGGGCACTCTTTCGGATGAGACATTAAACCGAGGCCACGTCTGCTCTCTCAGATGGAGGTAAACGATCCCATGGCACTATTTCGAAGAAGAGCAGGGGGAGTTATCCCCGGTGTCCTGGGGCCAATATTTATCCCTGAATCAGTGCTTTGTATGGTGCCTCTTCCCATTTCCCACTTTACTGGTCTTCAGAGTCTTCTTTAAAGGGACCATCCTGACGCCATCCATTATAACACTAACTATATTTCCTCATTCACACAGAATGTAATTAGACTGGAGGTAGGGCTCTGTGCATTTAATATCGACTTATGGGTCACAAAGTTCAGAATAAACCGCTTAAAAAAAATAATTAGCATTCCTACTCCATTAGTGTACATTTTGACAAATTATCCGGGTCATTATCACATTGCTGTTTGTGGGAGCTTGCTGTGCGCAAATCGGCTGCTGCGTTTCCCACATTACAACAGTGACCACATTCCAAAAATACTTCATTGGCTGTAAAGCACTTTGGGACGTCCGGTGGTCGTGAAAGGCACTATATAAATGCACGTCTTTGTTCTTTCAAAGGCCCGGGCACATCACTTCCTGTTGGTGTGTGCTCACTTCCTGTCACACCCCCTCCTCACCAAGTCCGTGCCTTCCTTTAATATGCACATAGATTGGGTTAACCAAACTGGAAGCAATACGGTGGAGGAGGATTTCCTGGAGTGCATAAGGGATGGTTTTTTAGACCAATATGTCGAGGAACCAACTAGGGGGGAGGCCATCTTAGACTGGGTGTTGTGTAATGAGAGAGGATTAATTAGCAATCTCATTGTGCGAGGCCCCTTGGGGAAGGGTGACCATAATATGGTGGAATTCTGCATTAGGATGGAGAATGAAACAGTTAATTCAGAGACCATGGTCCAGAACTTAAAGAAGGGTAACTTTGAAGGTATGAGGCGTGAATTGGCTAGGATAGATTGGCGAATGATACTTAAGGGGTTGACTGTGGATGGGCAATGGCAGACATTTAGAGACCGCATGGATGAACTACAACAATTGTACATTCCTGTCTGGCGTAAAAATAAAAAAGGGAAGGTGGCTCAACCGTGGCTATCAAGGGAAATCAGGGATAGTATTAAAGCCAAGGAAGTGGCATACAAATTGGCCAGAAATAGCAGTGAACCCGGAGACTGGGAGAAATTTAGAACTCAGTAGAGGAGGACAAAGGGTTTGATTAGGGCAGGGAAAATGGAGTACGAGAAGAAGCTTGCAGGGAACATTAAGACGGATTGCAAAAGTTTCTATAGATATGTAAAGAGAAAAAGGTTAGTAAAGACAAACATAGGTCCCCTGCAGTCAGAATCAGGGGAAGTCATAACGGGGAACAAAGAAATGGCAGACCAATTGAACAAGTACTTTGGTTCAGTATTCACTAAGGAGGACACAAACAACCTTCCGGATATAAAAGGGGTCGGAGGGTCTAGTAAGGAGGAGGAACTGAGGGAAATCCTTATTAGTCGGGAAATTGTGTTGGGGAAATTGATGGGATTGAAGGCCGCTAAATCCCCAGGGCCTGATGGACTGCATCCCAGAGTACTTACGGCGGTGGCCTTGGAAATAGCGGATGCATTGATAGTCATTTTCCAACATTCCATTGACTCTGGATCAGTTCCTATCGAGTGGAGGGTAGCCAATGTAACCCCACTTTTTAAAAAGGAGGGAGAGAGATAACAGGGAATTATAGACTGGTCAGCCTGACATCGGTAGTGGGGAAAATGATGGAATCAATTATTAAGGATGTCATAGCATTGCATTTGGAAAGAGGTGACATGATAGGTCCAAGTCAGCATGGATTTGTGAAAGGGAAATCATGCTTGACAAATCTTCTGGAATTTTTTGAGGATGTTTCCAGTAGAGTGGACAAGGGAGTACCAGTTGATGTGGTATATTTGGACTTTCAGAAGGCTTTCGACAAGGTCCCACACAAGAGATTAATGTGCAAAGTTAAAGCACATGGGATTGGGGGTAGTGTGCTGACATGGATTGAGAACTGGTTGTCAGACGGGAAGCAAAGAGTAGGAGTAAATGGGTACTTTTCAGAATGGCAGGCAGTGACTAGTGGGGTACCGCAAGGTTCTGTGCTGGGGCCCCAGCTGTTTACACTGTACATTAATGATTTAGACGAGGGGATTAAATGTAGTATCTCCAAATTTGCAGATGACACTAAGTTGGGTGGCAGTGTGACCTGTGAGGAGGATGCTATGAGGCTGCAGAGTGACTTGGATCGGTTAGGTGAGTGGGCAAATGCATGACAGATGAAGTATAATGTGGATAAATGTGAGGTTATCCACTTTGGTGGAAAAAACAGAGAGAGAGACTATTACCTGAATGGTGACAGATTAGGAAAAGGGGAGGTGCAAAGAGACCTGGGTGTCATGGTACATCAGTCATTGAAGGTTGGCATGCAGGTACAGCAGGCGGTTAAGAAAGAAAATGGCATGTTGGCCTTCATAGCGAGGGAATTTGAGTACAGGGGCAGGGCTGTGTTGCTACAGTTGTACAGGGCCTTGGTGAGGCCACACCTGGAATATTGTGTACAGTTTTGGTCTCCTAACCTGAGGAAGGACATTCTTGCTACTGAGGGAGTGCAGCGAAGGTTCACCAGACTGATTCCCGGGATGGCGGGACTGACCTATCAAGAAAGACTGGATCAACTGGGCTTGTATTCACTGGAGTTCAGAAGAATGAGAGGGGATCTCATAGAAACGTTTAAAATTCTGACGGGGTTAGACAGGTTAGATGCAGGAAGAATGTTCCCAATGTTGGGGAAGTCCAGAACCAGGGGACACAGTCTAAGGATAAGGGGTAAGCCATTTAGGACTGAGATGAGGAGGAATTTCTTCACCCAGAGAGTGGTGTACCTGTGGAATTCTCTACCACAGAAAGTTGTTGAGGCCAATTCACTAAATATATTCAAAAAGGAGTTAGATGAAGTCCTTACTACTAGGGGGATCAAGGGGTATGGTGAGAAAGCAGGAATGGGGTACTGAGGTTGCATGCTCAGCCATGAACTCATTGAATGGCGGTGCAGGCTCGAAGGGCCGAATGGCCTACTCCTGCACCTATTTTCTATGTTTCTCTGTTTCTATTAACAATTTACACGTCACCTTTAGTTCACAATCTTGGTGTCAGATTTGACCCTGAAATGACCTTCCAACCACATATTCATATCATAACTAAGACCGCCTATTTCCACCCTCCGTAACATCGCCCGTCTCCACCCCTGCCTCAGCTCTTCCACTGCTGAAGCCCTCATCCGTGCCAGACTTGACTATTCCAACGCACTCCTGGCTGGCCTCCCACATTCTACCCTACGTAAACTTGAGGTGATCCAAAACTCGGCTGCCCCGTGTCCTAACTCGCACCGAGTCCCATTCACCCATCACCCCCTGTGCTCACTGCCCCGTGTCCTAACTCACACCGAGTCCCATTCACCCATCACCCCCTGTGCTCACTGCCCCTGTGTCCAAACTCACACCGAGTCCCGCTCACCCATCACCCCGTGCTCGCTGCCCGTGTCCTAACTCACACCGAGTCCCATTCACCCATCACCCCCTGTTCTCAGTGTCCCGTGTCCTAACTCACACCAAGTCCCGCTCACCCATCACCACCTGTGCTCACTGCCCCGTGTCCTAACTCACACCTAGTCCCACTCACCCATCACCCCCTGTGCTCACTGCCCCCGTATCCTAACTCGCACCGTCCCACTCACCCATCACCCCATGTGCTCACTGCCCAATGTCCTAACTCACACCGAGTCCCATTCACCCATCACCCCCTGTGCTCAGTGCCCCGTGTCCTAACTCACACCGAGTCCCGCTCACCCATCACCCCGTGCTCGCTGCCCGTGTCCTAACTCACACCGAGTCCCATTCACCCATCACCCCCTGTTCTCAGTGTCCCGTGTCCTAACTCACACCAAGTCCCGCTCACCCATCACCACCTGTGCTCACTGCCCCGTGTCCTAACTCACACCTAGTCCCACTCACCCATCACCCCCTGTGCTCACTGCCCCCGTATCCTAACTCGCACCGTCCCACTCACCCATCACCCCATGTGCTCACTGCCCAATGTCCTTACTCACACCGAGTCCCACTCACCCATCACCCCCTGTGCTCACTGCCCCTGTGTCCTAACTCTCACCGGGTCCCATTCACCCATCACCCCCTGTGCTCAATGCCCCGTGTCCTAACTCACACCGAGTCCCATTCACCCATCACCCCCTGTGCTCGCTGCCCCGTGTCCTAACTCACACCGAGTCCCATTCACCCATCACCCCCTGTTCTCAGTGCCCCGTGTCTTAACTCACACCAAGTCCCGCTCACCCATCACACGCTGTGCTCACTGCCCCGTGTCCTAACTCACACCGAGTCCTGTTCACCCATCACCCGCTGTGCTTACTGCCCCGTGTCCTAACTCACACCGAGTCCTGTTCACCCATCACCGCCTGTGCTCACTGCCCCGTGTCCTAACTCACACTGAGTCCCACTCACCCATCACCCGCTGTGCTCACTGCCCCGTGTCCTAACTCGCACCGAGTCCTGTTCACCCATCACCGCCTGTGCTCACTGCCCCGTGTCCTAACTCGCACCGAGTCCCGCTCACCCATCACCCCCTGTGCTCACTGCCCCGTGTCCTAACTCGCACCGAGTCCCGCTCACCCATCACCCCCTGTGCTCACTGCCCCGTGTCCTAACTCGCACCGAGTCCCGCTCACCCATCACCCCCTGTGCTCGCTGACCTACATCGGCACCCAGTGAACCAACGCCTCAGTTCTCATCCTTGTTTACAAATCCCTCCGATGCCCTTGCCCCTCCCTATCTCTGTAACCTCCTCCACCCGCCTCCCCTCGAGATCTCTGCACTCCTCTAATTCTGCCCTTCTGATCATCCCTGATTATAATCGCTCCATCATCGGTGGCCCTGCCTTCTGTTGCCTGGGCCCCAAGCTCTGGAACTCCCTCCCTAAACCTCTCCGTCTCTCTACCTCCTTCAAGACGCTCTGTAAAATAATACGTATTTGACCAAGCCTTTGGTCACCTGCCCTGAATTGCTAATGCCCTACTGATGCAGTTCAGAGTTAAATTTTTATCACATAATACACATGGGAAGCGACGTGGGACGATTCACTATATCAAAGGTGCGATATGAATACAAGCTGCTGTTGTCATGCTTCAAGTGTCACAATCTACTGTGTCCTCGTTGCCTGAGCGGGAGCAATGCCAGGGGAGGGCTTCACACCGGCATCACATTCGAGTCCTGTCACATTATCGCTGTCGTGCTTTTCAGTTGCACCCAAGACATCTGTCAGTAAATGAACAATAAAAGTCTTGCGTGAAGGCATGCACTTCCTGTCGGCGTCACACATACTTCCTGTCACACGGTGTGACACTCCATGAGAGGCATTATGGGAGGCCTTGCCAGTCTTGACTTTGATCATCCGGAAGATCCCATCGGGGCAGTGATGGCCGTTTTTTTTTTCAGCAGCTGGCAATTGGTCTCTGACTGACCCAAGTAGGTGCCAGGAATTTACAAGCAGTTGCCCATCGAGAGGCATCGTCCCCACGGCAACAGCAATTAGCCGCCGACTGACACCAGGATCTTTCGATGAAGAATAAATGGATTTTGAGGAGAGAGCAGAACAGTGGGATTACTTTGGGATTGTTACAGAGCTATGGGGAGAGAGCAGGGCAGTGGGATTAGTTTGGGGATTGATACAGGGCTATGGAGAGAGAGCGGGGCAGTGGTATTAGTTTGGGATTGATACAGGGCTATGGGGAGAGCGGGGCAGTGGGATCAGTTTGGGGATTGATACAGGGCTATGGGGAGAGAGTGGGGCAGTAGGATTAGTTTGGGGATCGATACAGGGCGAGGGGGAGAGAGTGGGGCAGTGGGATCAGTTTGGGGATTGATACAGGGCTATGGAGAGAGAGCGGGGCAGTGGTATTAGTTTGGGATTGATACAGGGCTATGGAGAGAGAGCGGGGCAGTATAATTCGTTTGGGATTGATACAGGGCTATGGGGAGCGAGCGGGGCAGTGGGATTAGTTTGGGATGGATACAGGGCTATGGGGAGAGAGCGGGGCAGTGGAATTAGATTGGGATTGATACAGGGCTACGGAGAGAGAGCGGGGCAGTGGGATTAGTTTGGGATGGATTCAGGGCTATGGGGAGAGGGCGGGGCAGTGGAATTAGATTGGGATTGATACAGGCTATGGCGAGAGAGCGGGGCAGTGGGATTAGTTTGGGGATTGATACAGGGATATGGGGAGAGAGCGGGGCAGTGGGTTTAGTTTGGAGATTGATACAGGGCTATGGGGAGAGAGGACTGGGATTAGTTTGGGATTGTTACAGGGCTTTGGGGAGAGAGCGAGGCAGTGGGATTAGTTTGGGATTGATACAGGGCTATGGGGAGAGAGCGGGGCAGTGGGATTAGTTTGGGATTGATACAGGGCTATGGGGAGAGAGCGGGGCAGTGGGATTAGTTTGGGAATGAAACAAGGCTATGGGGAGAGAGCGGGGCAGTGGAATTAGTTTGGGATTGATACAGGGCTATGGAGAGAGAGCGGGGCAGTAGGATTAGATCGGGATTGATACAGGGCTATGGAGAGAGAGTGGGGCAGTGGGATTAGATTGGGATTGATACAGGGCTATGGGGAGAGAGCGGGGCAGTGGGATTAGTTTTGGATTGATACAGGGCTATGGAGAGAGAGCGGGGCAGTGGGATTAGATTGGGATTGATACAGGGCTATGGAGAGAGAGCGGGGCAGTGGGATTAGTTTGGGATTGATACAGGGCTATGGAGAGAGAGCGGGGCAGTGGGATTAGTTTGGAGATTGATACAGGGCTATGGGGAGAGAGCGGGGCAGTGGGATTAGTTTGGGGATTTTTACAGGGCTATGGGGAGAGAGAGCATGGCAGTGGGTTTAGTTTGGAGATTGATACAGGGCTATGGGGAGAGAGGACTGGGATTAGTTTGGGATTGTTACAGGGCTATGGGGAGAGAGCGAGGCAGTGGAATTAGATTGAGATTTATACAGGGCTATGGAGAGAGAGCGGGGCAGTGGAATTCGTTTGGGATTGATACGGGGCTATGGGGAGAGAGCGGGGCAGTGGGATAAGTTTGGGGATCGATACAGGGCGAGGGGGAGAGAGCGGGGCAGTGGGATTAGTTTGGGATTGAAACAAGGCGATGGGGAGAGAGCGGGGCAGTGGAATTCTTTTGGGATTGATACAGGGCTATGGAATTAGATTGAGATTGATGGCTATCGAGAGAGAGCGGGGGCAGTGGGATTAGTTTGGGATTGATACAGGGCTATGGGGAGAGAGCGGGGCAGTGGGATTAGTTTGGGGATTGATACAGGGCTATGGGGAGAGAGCGGGGCAGTAGGATTACTTTGGGGATTGATACAGGGCTATGGAGAGAGAGCGGAGCAGTAAGATTAGCTTGGGGATTGATACAGGGCTATGGGAAAACTGAGCGGGGCAGTGGGATTAGTTTGGGATTGTTACAGGGCTATGGGGAGAGAGTAGGGCAGTGGGATTAGTTTGGGATTGATACAGGGCTATGGGGAGAGAGTGGGGCAGTGGGATTAGTTTGGGATTGATACAGGGCTATGGGGAGAGAGTGGGGCAGTGGGATTAGCTTGGGGATCGATACAGGGCGAGGGGGAGAGAGCGGGGCAGTGGGATTAGATTGGGATTGATACAGGGCTATGGAGAGAGAGCGGGGCAGTGGGATTAGTTTGGGGATTTTTACAGGGCTATGGGGAGAGAGAGCATGGCAGTGGGTTTAGTTTGGAGATTGATACAGGGCTATGGGGAGAGAGGACTGGGATTAGTTTGGGATTGTTACAGGGCTATGGGGAGAGAGCGAGGCAGTGGAATTAGATTGAGATTTATACAGGGCTATGGAGAGAGAGCGGGGCAGTGGAATTCGTTTGGGATTGATACGGGGCTATGGGGAGAGAGCGGGGCAGTGGGATTAGTTTGGGGATCGATACAGGGCGAGGGGGAGAGAGCGGGGCTGTGGGATTAGTTTGGGATTGAAACAAGGCGATGGGGAGAGAGCGGGGCAGTGGAATTCTTTTGGGATTGATACAGGGCTATGGAATTAGATTGAGATTGATGGCTATCGAGAGAGAGCAGGGCAGTGGGATTAGTTTGGGGTTGATACAGGGCTATGGGGAGAGAGCGGGGCAGTGGGATTAGTTTGGGGATTGATACAGGGCTATGGGGAGAGAGCGGGGCAGTAGGATTACTTTGGGGATTGATACAGGGCGATGGAGAGAGAGCGGAGCAGTAAGATTAGCTTGGGGATTGATACAGGGCTATGGGAAAACTGAGCGGGGCAGTGGGATTAGTTTGGGATTGATACAGGGCTATGGGGAGAGAGTGGGGCAGTGGGATTAGCTTGGGGATCGATACAGGGCGAGGGGGAGAGAGCGGGGCAGTGGGATTAGTTTGGGAATTGATACAGGGCTATGGGGAGAGAGTGGGGCAGTGGGATTAGTTTGGGGATTGATACAGGGCTATGGAGAGAGAGCGGGGCAGTGGTATTAGTTTGGTATTGATACAGGGCTATGGGGAGAGAGCGGGGCAGTGGGATTCGTTTGGGATTGATACAGGGCTATGGGGAGAGAGCGGGGCAGTGGGATTAGTTTGGGGATTGATACAGGGATATGGGGAGAGAGCGGGGCAGTGGGTTTAGTTTGGAGATTGATACAGGGCTATGGGGAGAGAGGACTGGGATTAGTTTGGGATTGTTACAGGGCTATGGGTAGAGAGCGAGGCAGTGGGATTAGTTTGGGATTGATACAGGGCTATGGGGAGAGAGCGGGGCAGTGGGATTAGTTTGGGATTGATACAGGGCTATGGGGAGAGAGCGGGGCAGTGGGATTAGTTTGGGGATTGATACAGGGCTATGGGGAGAGAGCGGGGCAGTAGGATTACTTTGGGGATTGATACAGGGCGATGGAGAGAGAGCGGAGCAGTAAGATTAGCTTGGGGATTGATACAGGGCTATGGGAAAACTGAGTGGGGCAGTGGGATTAGTTTGGGATTGATACAGGGCTATGGGGAGAGAGTGGGGCAGTGGGATTAGCTTGGGGATCGATACAGGGCGAGGGGGAGAGAGCGGGGCAGTGGGATTAGTTTGGGAATTGATACAGGGCTATGGGGAGAGAGTGGGGCAGTGGGATTAGTTTGGGGATTGATACAGGGCTATGGAGAGAGAGCGGGGCAGTGGTATTAGTTTGGTATTGATACAGGGCTATGGGGAGAGAGCGGGGCAGTGGGATTCGTTTGGGATTGATACAGGGCTATGGGGAGAGAGCGGGGCAGTGGGATTAGTTTGGGGATTGATACAGGGATATGGGGAGAGAGCGGGGCAGTGGGTTTAGTTTGGAGATTGATACAGGGCTATGGGGAGAGAGGACTGGGATTAGTTTGGGATTGTTACAGGGCTATGGGTAGAGAGCGAGGCAGTGGGATTAGTTTGGGATTGATACAGGGCTATGGGGAGAGAGCGGGGCAGTGGGATTAGTTTGGGATTGATACAGGGCTATGGGGAGAGAGCGGGGCAGTGGGATTAGTTTGGGATTGACACAGGGCTATGGAGAGAGAGCGGGGCAGTGGGATTAGATTGGGATTGATACAGGGCTATGGGAAAACTGAGCGGGGCAGTGGGATTAGTTTGGGATTGATACAGGGCTATGGGGAGAGAGTGGGGCAGTGGGATTAGCTTGGGGATCGATACAGGGCGAGGGGGAGAGAGCGGGGCAGTGGGATTAGTTTGGGAATTGATACAGGGCTATGGGGAGAGAGTGGGGCAGTGGGATTAGTTTGGGGATTGATACAGGGCTATGGAGAGAGAGCGGGGCAGTGGTATTAGTTTGGTATTGATACAGGGCTATGGGGAGAGAGCGGGGCAGTGGGATTCGTTTGGGATTGATACAGGGCTATGGGGAGAGAGCGGGGCAGTGGGATTAGTTTGGGGATTGATACAGGCATATGGGGAGAGAGCGGGGCAGTGGGTTTAGTTTGGAGATTGATACAGGGCTATGGGGAGAGAGGACTGGGATTAGTTTGGGATTGTTACAGAGCTATGGGTAGAGAGCGAGGCAGTGGGATTAGTTTGGGATTGATACAGGGCTATGGGGAGAGAGCGGGGCAGTGGGATTAGTTTGGGATTGATACAGGGCTATGGGGAGAGAGCGGGGCAGTGGGATTAGTTTGGGGATTGATACAGGGCTATGGGGAGAGAGCGGGGCAGTAGGATTACTTTGGGGATTGATACAGGGCGATGGAGAGAGAGCGGAGCAGTAAGATTAGCTTGGGGATTGATACAGGGCTATGGGAAAACTGAGTGGGGCAGTGGGATTAGTTTGGGATTGATACAGGGCTATGGGGAGAGAGTGGGGCAGTGGGATTAGCTTGGGGATCGATACAGGGCGAGGGGGAGAGAGCGGGGCAGTGGGATTAGTTTGGGAATTGATACAGGGCTATGGGGAGAGAGTGGGGCAGTGGGATTAGTTTGGGGATTGATACAGGGCTATGGAGAGAGAGCGGGGCAGTGGTATTAGTTTGGTATTGATACAGGGCTATGGGGAGAGAGCGGGGCAGTGGGATTCGTTTGGGATTGATACAGGGCTATGGGGAGAGAGCGGGGCAGTGGGATTAGTTTGGGGATTGATACAGGGATATGGGGAGAGAGCGGGGCAGTGGGTTTAGTTTGGAGATTGATACAGGGCTATGGGGAGAGAGGACTGGGATTAGTTTGGGATTGTTACAGGGCTATGGGTAGAGAGCGAGGCAGTGGGATTAGTTTGGGATTGATACAGGGCTATGGGGAGAGAGCGGGGCAGTGGGATTAGTTTGGGATTGATACAGGGCTATGGGGAGAGAGCGGGGCAGTGGGATTAGTTTGGGATTGACACAGGGCTATGGAGAGAGAGCGGGGCAGTGGGATTAGATTGGGATTGATACAGGGCTATGGGGAGAGAGAGGGGCAGTGGGATTAGTTTTGGATTGATACAGGGCTATGGAGAGAGAGCGGGGCAGTGGGATTAGATTGGGATTGATACAGGGCTATGGAGAGAGAGCGGGGCAGTGGGATTAGTTTGGGGATTTTTATAGGGCTATGGGGAGAGAGAGCACGGCAGTGGGTTTAGTTTGGAGATTGATACAGGGCTATGGGGAGAGAGGACTGGGATTAGTTTGGGATTGTTACAGGGCTATGGGGAGAGAGCAAGGCAGTGGAATTAGATTGAGATTGATACAGGGCTATGGAGAGAGAGCGGGGCAGTGGAATTCGTTTGGGATTGATACGGGGCTATGGGGAGAGAGCGTGGCAGTGGGATTAGTTTGGGGATCGATACAGGGCGAGGGGGAGAGAGCGGGGCAGTGGGATTAGTTTGGGATTGAAACAAGGCGATGGGGAGAGAGCGGGGCAGTGGAATTAGATTGGGATTGATACAGGGCTATGGAGAGAGAGTGGGGCAGTGGAATTCTTTTGGGATTGATACAGGGCTATGGAGAGAGAGCGGGGCAGTGGAATTAGTTTGGGATTGAAACAAGGCGATGGGGAGAGAGCGGGGCAGTGGAATTCTTTTGGGATTGATACAGGGCTATGGAATTAGATTGAGATTGATGGCTATCGAGAGAGAGCGGGGCAGTGGGATTAGTTTGGGATTGATACAGGACTATGGGGAGAGAGCGGGGCAGTAGGATTACTTTGGGGATTGATACAGGGCTATGGAGAGAGAGCGGAGCAGTAAGATTAGCTTGGGGATTGATACAGGGCTATGGGAAAACTGAGTGGGGCAGTGGGATTAGTTTGGGATTGTTACAGGGCTATGGGGAGAGAGTAGGGCAGTGGGATTAGTTTGGGATTGATACAGGGCTATGGGGAGAGAGTGGGGCAGTGGGATTAGTTTGGGATTGATACAGGGCTATGGTGAGAGAGCGGGGCAGTGGGATTAGTTTGGGGATTCATACAGGGCTATGGGGAGAGAGGACTGGGATTAGTTTGGGATTGTTACAGGGCGATGGGGAGAGAGTGAGGCAGTGGGATTAATTTGGGATTGATACAGGGCTATGGGGAGAGAGCGGGGCAGTGGGCTTAGTTTGGGATTGATACAGGGCAATGGAGAGAGAGCGGGGCAGTGCAATTCATTTGGGATTGATACAGGGCTATGGGGAGAGAGCGGGGCAGTGAGATTAGTTTGGGGATCGATACAGGGCGAGGGGGAGAGAGCGGGGCAGTGTGATTAGTTTGGTGATTGATACAGGACTATGGAGAGGGAGCGGGGCAGTGGGATTAGTTTGGGATTGAAACAGGGCGATGGAGAGAGAGCGGGGCAGTGGGATTAGATTGGGATTGATACAGGGCTATGGAGAGAGAGCGGGGCAGTGGGATTAGTTTGGGGATTGAAACAAGGCTATGGGGAGAGAGCGGGGCAGTGGAATTAGATTGGGATTGATACAGGGCCATGGAGAGAGAGCGGGGCAGTGCAATTCATTTGGGATTGATACAGGGCTATGGGGAGAGAGCGGGGCAGTGGAATTAGATTGGGATTGATACAGGGCTATGGAGAGAGAGCCGGGCAGTGGAATTCGTTTGGGATTGATACAGGGCTATGGGGAGAGAGCGGTGCAGTGGGATTAGTTTGTGGATCGATACAGGGCAAGGGGGAGAGAGCGGGGCAGTGGGATTAGTTTGGGGATTGATACAGGGCTATGGGGAGAGAGCGGGGCAGTGGGATTAGTTTGTGGATTCATACAGGGCTATGGGGAGAGAGGAGAGTGGGATTAGTTTGGGATTGTTACAGGGCTATGGGGAGAGAGCGAGGCAGTGGGATTAGTTTGGGATTGATACAGGGCTCTGGGGAGAGAGCGGGGCAGTGCAATTAGATTGGGATAGATACAGGGCTATGGAGAGAGAGCGGGGCAGTGGAATTAGATTGAGATTGATGGCTATCGAGAGAGAGCAGGGCAGTGGGATTAGTTTGGGATTGATACAGGGCTATGGGGAGAGAGCGGGGCAGTGGGATTAGTTTGGGGATTGATACAGGGCAATGGGGAGAGAGCGGGGCAGTGGGATTAATTTGGGATTGATACAGGGCTATGGGGAGAGAGCGGGGCAGTGGGATTAGTTTGGGATTGATACAGGGCTATGGGGAGAGAGTGGGGCAGTGGGATTAGTTTGGGGATCGATACAGGGTTATGGAGAGAGAGCGGGGCAGTGGAATTAGATTGGGATTGAAACAGGGCTATGGAGAGAGCGGGGCAGTGGGATTAGTTTGGGGATTGATACAGGGCTATGGGGAGAGAGAGCGGGGCAGTGGGTTTAGTTTGGAGATTGATACAGGGCTATGGGGAGAGAGTGGGGCTGTGGGATTAGTTTGGGGATTAATACAGGGCTATGGGGAGAGAGGAGAGTGGGATTAGTTTGGGATTGTTACAGGGCAATGGGGAGAGAGCGAGGCACTGGGATTAGTTTGGGATTGAGACAGGGCTATGGAGAGAGAGAGGGGCAGTGGAATTCATTTGGGATTGATACAGCGCTATGGGGAGAGAGCGGGGCAGTGGGATTAGTTTGGGGATTGATACAGGGCTATGGAGAGAGAGCAGGGCAGTGGAATTCGTTTGGGATTGATACGGGGCTATGGGGAGAGAGCGGGGCAGTGGGATTCGTTTGGGGATCGATACAGGGCGATGGGGTGAGAGCGGGGCAGTGGGATTAGTTTGGGATGGAAACAAGGCGATGGGGAGAGAGCGAGGCAGTGCAATTAGATTGGGATAGATACAGGGCTATGGAGAGAGAGCGGGGCAGTGGAATTAGATTGAGATTGATGGCTATCGAGAGAGAGCAGGGCAGTGGGATTAGTTTGGGATTGATACAGGGCTATGGGGAGAGAGCGGGGCAGTGGGATTAGTTTAGGGATTGATACAGGGCAATGGGGAGAGAGCGGGGCAGTGGGATTAATTTGGGATTGATACAGGGCTATGGGGAGAGAGCGGGGCAGTGGGATTAATTTGGGATTGATACAGGGCTATGGGGAGAGAGTGGGGCAGTGGGATTAGTTTGGGGATCGATACAGGGTTATGGAGAGAGAGCGGGGCAGTGGAATTAGATTGGGATTGAAACAGGGCTATGGAGAGAGCGGGGCAGTGGGATTAGTTTGGGGATTGATACAGGGCTATGGGGAGAGAGAGCGGGGCAGTGGGTTTAGTTTGGAGATTGATACAGGGCTATGGGGAGAGAGTGGGGCTGTGGGATTAGTTTGGGGATTCATACAGGGCTATGGGGAGAGAGGAGAGTGGGATTAGTTTGGGATTGTTACAGGGCAATGGGGAGAGAGCGAGGCACTGGGATTAGTTTGGGATTGAGACAGGGCTATGGAGAGAGAGAGGGGCAGTGGAATTCATTTGGGATTGATACAGCGCTATGGGGAGAGAGCGGGGCAGTGGGATTAGTTTGGGGATTGATACAGGGCTATGGGGAGAGAGCGGGGCAGTGGGATTAGTTTGGGGATCGATACAGGCCGAGGGGGAGAGAGCGGGGCAGTGGGATTAGATTGGGATTGAGACAGGGCTATGGGGAGAGAGCGGGGCAGTGGGTTTAGTTTGGGATTGAAACAAGGCTATGGGGAGGGAGCGGGGCAGTGGAATTAGATTGCGATTGATACAGGGCTATGGAGAGAGAGCGGGGCAGTGGGATTAGTTTGGGGATTGATACAGGGCTATGGGGAGAGAGCGGGGCAATGGGATTAGTTTGGAGATTGATACACGGCTATGGGGAGAGAGCGGGGCAGTGCAATTCATTTGGGATTGATACAGGGCTATGGGGAGAGAGCGGGGCAGTGGAATTAGATTGGGATTGATACAGGGCTATGGAGAGAGAGCCGGGCAGTGGAATTCGTTTGGGATTGATACAGGGCTATGGGGAGAGAGCGGTGCAGTGGGATTAGTTTGTGGATCGATACAGGGCAAGGGGGAGAGAGCGGGGCAGTGGGATTAGTTTGGGGATTGATACAGGGCTATGGGGAGAGAGCGGGGCAGTGGGATTAGTTTGTGGATTCATACAGGGCTATGGGGAGAGAGGAGAGTGGGATTAGTTTGGGATTGTTACAGGGCTATGGGGAGAGAGCGAGGCAGTGGGATTAGTTTGGGATTGATACAGGGCTCTGGGGAGAGAGCGGGGCAGTGCAATTAGATTGGGATAGATACAGGGCTATGGAGAGAGAGCGGGGCAGTGGAATTAGATTGAGATTGATGGCTATCGAGAGAGAGCAGGGCAGTGGGATTAGTTTGGGATTGATACAGGGCTATGGGGAGAGAGCGGGGCAGTGGGATTAGTTTGGGGATTGATACAGGGCAATGGGGAGAGAGCGGGGCAGTGGGATTAATTTGGGATTGATACAGGGCTATGGGGAGAGAGCGGGGCAGTGGGATTAGTTTGGGATTGATACAGGGCTATGGGGAGAGAGTGGGGCAGTGGGATTAGTTTGGGGATCGATACAGGGTTATGGAGAGAGAGCGGGGCAGTGGAATTAGATTGGGATTGAAACAGGGCTATGGAGAGAGCAGGGCAGTGGGATTAGTTTGGGGATTGATACAGGGCTATGGGGAGAGAGAGCGGGGCAGTGGGTTTAGTTTGGAGATTGATACAGGGCTATGGGGAGAGAGTGGGGCTGTGGGATTAGTTTGGGGATTAATACAGGGCTATGGGGAGAGAGGAGAGTGGGATTAGTTTGGGATTGTTACAGGGCAATGGGGAGAGAGCGAGGCACTGGGATTAGTTTGGGATTGAGACAGGGCTATGGAGAGAGAGAGGGGCAGTGGAATTCATTTGGGATTGATACAGCGCTATGGGGAGAGAGCGGGGCAGTGGGATTAGTTTGGGGATTGATACAGGGCTATGGACAGAGAGCGGGGCAGTGGAATTCGTTTGGGATTGATACGGGGCTATGGGGAGAGAGCGGGGCAGTGGGATTCGTTTGGGGATCGATACAGGGCGATGGGGAGAGAGCGGGGCAGTGGGATTAGTTTGGGATGGAAACAAGGCGATGGGGAGAGAGCGAGGCAGTGCAATTAGATTGGGATAGATACAGGGCTATGGAGAGAGAGCGGGGCAGTGGAATTAGATTGAGATTGATGGCTATCGAGAGAGAGCAGGGCAGTGGGATTAGTTTGGGATTGATACAGGGCTATGGGGAGAGAGCGGGGCAGTGGGATTAGTTTAGGGATTGATACAGGGCAATGGGGAGAGAGCGGGGCAGTGGGATTAATTTGGGATTGATACAGGGCTATGGGGAGAGAGCGGGGCAGTGGGATTAATTTGGGATTGATACAGGGCTATGGGGAGAGAGTGGGGCAGTGGGATTAGTTTGGGGATCGATACAGGGTTATGGAGAGAGAGCGGGGCAGTGGAATTAGATTGGGATTGAAACAGGGCTATGGAGAGAGCGGGGCAGTGGGATTAGTTTGGGGATTGATACAGGGCTATGGGGAGAGAGAGCGGGGCAGTGGGTTTAGTTTGGAGATTGATACAGGGCTATGTGGAGAGAGTGGGGCTGTGGGATTAGTTTGGGGATTCATACAGGGCTATGGGGAGAGAGGAGAGTGGGATTAGTTTGGGATTGTTACAGGGCAATGGGGAGAGAGCGAGGCACTGGGATTAGTTTGGGATTGAGACAGGGCTATGGAGAGAGAGAGGGGCAGTGGAATTCGTTTGGGATTGATACAGCGCTATGGGGAGAGAGCGGGGCAGTGGGATTAGTTTGGGGATCGATACAGGCCGAGGGGGAGAGAGCGGGGCAGTGGGATTAGATTGGGATTGAGACAGGGCTATGGGGAGAGAGCGGGGCAGTGGGTTTAGTTTGGGATTGAAACAAGGCTATGGGGAGGGAGCGGGGCAGTGGAATTAGATTGCGATTGATACAGGGCTATGGAGAGAGAGCGGGGCAGTGGGATTAGTTTGGGGATTGATACAGGGCTATGGGGAGAGAGCGGGGCAATGGGATTAGTTTGGAGATTGATACACGGCTATGGGGAGAGAGCGGGGCAGTGCAATTCATTTGGGATTGATAAAGGGCTATGGGGAGAGAGCGGGGCAGTGGAATTAGATTGGGATTGATACAGGGCTATGGAGAGAGAGCCGGGCAGTGGAATTCGTTTGGGATTGATACAGGGCTATGGGGAGAGAGCGGTGCAGTGGGATTAGTTTGTGGATCGATACAGGGCAAGGGGGAGAGAGCGGGGCAGTGGGATTAGTTTGGGGATTGATACAGGGCTATGGGGAGAGAGCGGGGCAGTGGGATTAGTTTGTGGATTCATACAGGGCGATGGGGAGAGAGGAGAGTGGGATTAGTTTGGGATTGTTACAGGGCTATGGGGAGAGAGCGAGGCAGTGGGATTAGTTTGGGATTGATACAGGGCTCTGGGGAGAGAGCGGGGCAGTGCAATTAGATTGGGATAGATACAGGGCTATGGAGAGAGAGCGGGGCAGTGGAATTAGATTGAGATTGATGGCTATCGAGAGAGAGCAGGGCAGTGGGATTAGTTTGGGATTGATACAGGGCTATGGGGAGAGAGCGGGGCAGTGGGATTAGTTTGGGGATTGATACAGGGCAATGGGGAGAGAGCGGGGCAGTGGGATTAATTTGGGATTGATACAGGGCTATGGAGAGAGAGCGGGGCAGTGGGATTAGTTTGGGATTGATACAGGGCTATGGGGAGAGAGTGGGGCAGTGGGATTAGTTTGGGGATCGATACAGGGTTATGGAGAGAGAGCGGGGCAGTGGAATTAGATTGGGATTGAAACAGGGCTATGGAGAGAGCGGGGCAGTGGGATTAGTTTGGGGATTGATACAGGGCTATGGGGAGAGAGAGCGGGGCAGTGGGTTTAGTTTGGAGATTGATACAGGGCTATGGGGAGAGAGTGGGGCTGTGGGATTAGTTTGGGGATTAATACAGGGCTATGGGGAGAGAGGAGAGTGGGATTAGTTTGGGATTGTTACAGGGCAATGGGGAGAGAGCGAGGCACTGGGATTAGTTTGGGATTGAGACAGGGCTATGGAGAGAGAGAGGGGCAGTGGAATTCATTTGGGATTGATACAGCGCTATGGGGAGAGAGCGGGGCAGTGGGATTAGTTTGGGGATTGATACAGGGCTATGGACAGAGAGCGGGGCAGTGGAATTCGTTTGGGATTGATACGGGGCTATGGGGAGAGAGCGGGGCAGTGGGATTCGTTTGGGGATCGATACAGGGCGATGGGGAGAGAGCGGGGCAGTGGGATTAGTTTGGGATGGAAACAAGGCGATGGGGAGAGAGCGAGGCAGTGCAATTAGATTGGGATAGATACAGGGCTATGGAGAGAGAGCGGGGCAGTGGAATTAGATTGAGATTGATGGCTATCGAGAGAGAGCAGGGCAGTGGGATTAGTTTGGGATTGATACAGGGCTATGGGGAGAGAGCGGGGCAGTGGGATTAGTTTAGGGATTGATACAGGGCAATGGGGAGAGAGCGGGGCAGTGGGACTAATTTGGGATTGATACAGGGCTATGGGGAGAGAGCGGGGCAGTGGGATTAATTTGGGATTGATACAGGGCTATGGGGAGAGAGTGGGGCAGTGGGATTAGTTTGGGGATCGATACAGGGTTATGGAGAGAGAGCGGGGCAGTGGAATTAGATTGGGATTGAAACAGGGCTATGGAGAGAGCGGGGCAGTGGGATTAGTTTGGGGATTGATACAGGGCTATGGGAAGAGAGAGCGGGGCAGTGGGTTTAGTTTGGAGATTGATACAGGGCTATGGGGAGAGAGTGGGGCTGTGGGATTAGTTTGGGGATTCATACAGGGCTATGGGGAGAGAGGAGAGTGGGATTAGTTTGGGATTGTTACAGGGCAATGGGGAGAGAGCGAGGCACTGGGATTAGTTTGGGATTGAGACAGGGCTGTGGAGAGAGAGAGGGGCAGTGGAATTCGTTTGGGATTGATACAGCGCTATGGGGAGAGAGCGGGGCAGTGGGATTAGTTTGGGGATTGATACAGGGCTATGGGGAGAGAGCGGGGCAGTGGGATTAGTTTGGGGATCGATACAGGCCGAGGGGGAGAGAGCGGGGCAGTGGGATTAGATTGGGATTGAGACAGGGCTATGGGGAGAGAGCGGGGCAGTGGGTTTAGTTTGGGATTGAAACAAGGCTATGGGGAGGGAGCGGGGCAGTGGAATTAGATTGCGATTGATACAGGGCTATGGAGAGAGAGCGGGGCAGTGGGATTAGTTTGGGGATTGATACAGGGCTATGGGGAGAGAGCGGGGCAATGGGATTAGTTTGGAGATTGATACACGGCTATGGGGAGAGAGAGCGGGGCAGTGGGTTTAGTTTGGAGATTGATACACGGCTATGGGGAGAGAGCGGGGCAGTGGGATTAGTTTGGGATTAATACAGGGCTATGGAGAGAGAGCGGGGCAGTGGAATTTGTTTGGGATTGATACAGGGCTATGGGTAGAGAGCGGGGCAGTGGGATTAGTTTGGGATGGATACAGGGCTATGGGGAGAGAGCGGGGCAGTGGAATTAGATTGGGATTGATACAGGGCTATGGAGAGTGAGCGGGGCAGTGGGATTAGTTTGGGTATTGATACAGGGATATGGGGAGAGAGCAGGGCAGTGGGTTTAGTTTGGAGATTGATACAGGGCTATGGGGAGAGAGGACTGGGATTAGTTTGGGATTGTTACAGGGATATGGGGAGAGAGCGAGGCAGTGGGATTAGTTTGGGATTGATACAGGGCTATGGGGAGAGAGCGGGGCAGTGGGATTAGTTTGGGATTGTTACAGGGCTATGGGGAGAGAGCGGGGCAGTGGGATTAGTTTGGGAATGAAACAAGGCTATGGGGAGAGAGCGGGGCAGTGGAATTAGATTGGGATTTATACAGGGTTATGGGGCTAGAGCGGGGCAGTGGAATTAGATTGGGATTGATACAGGTCTATGGAGAAAGAGCGGGGCAGTGGAATTCGTTTAGTATTGATACAGGGCTATGGGGAGAGAGCGGGGCAGTGGGATTAGTTTGGGATTGATACAGGGCTATGGGGAGAGAGCGGGGCAGTGGAATTAGATTGGGATTGATACAGGGCTATGGAGAGAGCGGGACAGTGGGATTAGTTTTGGATTGATACAGGGCTATGGAGAGAGAGTGGGGCAGTGGGATTAGATTGGGATTGATGCAGGGCTATGGTGAGAGAGCGGGGCAGTGGGATTAGTTTGGGGATTGATACAGGGCTATGGGGAGAGAGAGCGGGGCAGTGGGTTTAGTTTGGAGATTGATACAGGGCTATGGGGAGAGAGGACTGGGATTAGTTTGGGATTGTTACAGGGCTATGGGGAGAGAGCGAGGCAGTGGGATTAGTTTGGGATTGTTACAGGGCTATGGTGAGAGAGCGGGACAGTGGGAATTGTTTGGGATTTATACAGGGCTATGGAGAGAGAGCGGGGCAGTGGAATTCGTTTGGGATTGATACGGGGCTATGGGGAGAGAGCGGGGCAGTGGGATTCGTTTGGGGATCGATACAGGGCGATGGGGAGAGAGCGGGGCAGTGGGATTAGTTTGGGATGGAAACAAAGCGATGGGGAGAGAGCGGGGCAGTGGAATTAGATTGGGATTGATACAGGGCTATGGAGAGAGAGTGGGGCAGTGGAATTCTTTTGGGATTGACACAGGGCTATGGGGAGAGAGCGAGGCAGTGCAATTAGATTGGGATAGATACAGGGCTATGGAGAGAGAGCGGGGCAGTGGAATTAGATTGAGATTGATGGCTATCGAGAGAGAGCAGGGCAGTGGGATTAGTTTGGGATTGATACAGGGCTATGGGGAGAGAGCGGGGCAGTGGGATTAGTTTGGGGATTGATACAGGGCAATGGGGAGAGAGCGGGGCAGTGGGATTAATTTGGGATTGATACAGGGCTATGGGGAGAGAGCGGGGCAGTGGGATTAGTTTGGGATTGATACAGGGCTATGGGGAGAGAGTGGGGCAGTGGGATTAGTTTGGGGATCGATACAGGGTTATGGAGAGAGAGCGGGGCAGTGGAATTAGATTGGGATTGAAACAGGGCTATGGAGAGAGCGGGGCAGTGGGATTAGTTTGGGGATTGATACAGGGCTATGGGGAGAGAGAGCGGGGCAGTGGGTTTAGTTTGGAGATTGATACAGGGCTATGGGGAGAGAGTGGGGCTGTGGGATTAGTTTGGGGATTCATACAGGGCTATGGGGAGAGAGGAGAGTGGGATTAGTTTGGGATTGTTACAGGGCAATGGGGAGAGAGCGAGGCACTGGGATTAGTTTGGGATTGAGACAGGGCTATGGAGAGAGAGAGGGGCAGTGGAATTCGTTTGGGATTGATACAGCGCTATGGGGAGAGAGCGGGGCAGTGGGATTAGTTTGGGGATTGATACAGGGCTATGGGGAGAGAGCGGGGCAGTGGGATTAGTTTGGGGATCGATACAGGCCGAGGGGGAGGGAGCGGGGCAGTGGGATTAGATTGGGATTGAGACAGGGCTATGGGGAGAGAGCGGGGCAGTGGGTTTAGTTTGGGATTGAAACAAGGCTATGGGGAGGGAGCGGGGCAGTGGAATTAGATTGCGATTGATACAGGGCTATGGAGAGAGAGCGGGGCAGTGGGATTAGTTTGGGGATTGATACAGGGCTATGGGGAGAGAGCGGGGCAATGGGATTAGTTTGGAGATTGATACACGGCTATGGGGAGAGAGAGCGGGGCAGTGGGTTTAGTTTGGAGATTGATACACGGCTATGGGGAGAGAGCGGGGCAGTGGGATTAGTTTGGGATTAATACAGGGCTATGGAGAGAGAGCGGGGCAGTGGAATTTGTTTGGGATTGATACAGGGCTATGGGTAGAGAGCGGGGCAGTGGGATTAGTTTGGGATGGATACAGGGCTATGGGGAGAGAGCGGGGCAGTGGAATTAGATTGGGATTGATACAGGGCTATGGAGAGTGAGCGGGGCAGTGGGATTAGTTTGGGTATTGATACAGGGATATGGGGAGAGAGCAGGGCAGTGGGTTTAGTTTGGAGATTGATACAGGGCTATGGGGAGAGAGGACTGGGATTAGTTTGGGATTGTTACAGGGATATGGGGAGAGAGCGAGGCAGTGGGATTAGTTTGGGATTGATACAGGGCTATGGGGAGAGAGCGGGGCAGTGGGATTAGTTTGGGATTGTTACAGGGCTATGGGGAGAGAGCGGGGCAGTGGGATTAGTTTGGGAATGAAACAAGGCTATGGGGAGAGAGCGGGGCAGTGGAATTAGATTGGGATTTATACAGGGTTATGGGGCTAGAGCGGGGCAGTGGAATTAGATTGGGATTGATACAGGTCTATGGAGAAAGAGCGGGGCAGTGGAATTCGTTTAGTATTGATACAGGGCTATGGGGAGAGAGCGGGGCAGTGGGATTAGTTTGGGATTGATACAGGGCTATGGGGAGAGAGCGGGGCAGTGGAATTAGATTGGGATTGATACAGGGCTATGGAGAGAGCGGGACAGTGGGATTAGTTTTGGATTGATACAGGGCTATGGAGAGAGAGTGGGGCAGTGGGATTAGATTGGGATTGATGCAGGGCTATGGTGAGAGAGCGGGGCAGTGGGATTAGTTTGGGGATTGATACAGGGCTATGGGGAGAGAGAGCGGGGCAGTGGGTTTAGTTTGGAGATTGATACAGGGCTATGGGGAGAGAGGACTGGGATTAGTTTGGGATTGTTACAGGGCTATGGGGAGAGAGCGAGGCAGTGGGATTAGTTTGGGATTGTTACAGGGCTATGGTGAGAGAGCGGGACAGTGGGAATTGTTTGGGATTTATACAGGGCTATGGAGAGAGAGCGGGGCAGTGGAATTCGTTTGGGATTGATACGGGGCTATGGGGAGAGAGCGGGGCAGTGGGATTCGTTTGGGGATCGATACAGGGCGATGGGGAGAGAGCGGGGCAGTGGGATTAGTTTGGGATGGAAACAAAGCGATGGGGAGAGAGCGGGGCAGTGGAATTAGATTGGGATTGATACAGGGCTATGGAGAGAGAGTGGGGCAGTGGAATTCTTTTGGGATTGACACAGGGCTATGGGGAGAGAGCGAGGCAGTGCAATTAGATTGGGATAGATACAGGGCTATGGAGAGAGAGCGGGGCAGTGGAATTAGATTGAGATTGATGGCTATCGAGAGAGAGCAGGGCAGTGGGATTAGTTTGGGATTGATACAGGGCTATGGGGAGAGAGCGGGGCAGTGGGATTAGTTTGGGGATTGATACAGGGCAATGGGGAGAGAGCGGGGCAGTGGGATTAATTTGGGATTGATACAGGGCAATGGGGAGAGAGCGGGGCAGTGGGATTAGTTTGGGATTGATACAGGGCAATGGGGAGAGAGCGGGGCAGTGGGATTAGTTTGGGGATTGATACAGGGCTATGGGGAGAGAGAGCGGGGCAGTGGGTTTAGTTTGGAGATTGATACAGGGCTATGGGGAGAGAGTGGGGCTGTGGGATTAGTTTGGGGATTCATACAGGGCTATGGGGAGAGAGCGGGGCAGTGGGATTAATTTGGGATTGATACAGGGCTATGGGGAGAGAGCGGGGCAGTGGGATTAGTTTGGGATTGATACAGGGCTATGGGGAGAGAGTGGGGCAGTGGGATTAGTTTGGGGATCGATACAGGGTTGTGGAGAGAGAGCGGGGCAGTGGAATTAGATTGGGATTGAAACAGGGCTATGGAGAGAGCGGGGCAGTGGGATTAGTTTGGGGATTGATACAGGGCTATGGGGAGAGAGAGCGGGGCAGTGGGTTTAGTTTGGAGATTGATACAGGGCTATGGGGAGAGAGTGGGGCTGTGGGATTAGTTTGGGGATTCATACAGGGCTATGGGGAGAGAGGAGAGTGGGATTAGTTTGGGATTGTTACAGGGCAATGGGGAGAGAGCGAGGCACTGGGATTAGTTTGGGATTGAGACAGGGCTATGGAGAGAGAGAGGGGCAGTGGAATTCGTTTGGGATTGATACAGCGCTATGGGGAGAGAGCGGGGCAGTGGGATTAGTTTGGGGATTGATACAGGGCTATGGGGAGAGAGCGGGGCAGTGGGATTAGTTTGGGGATCGATACAGGCCGAGGGGGAGAGTGTGGGGCAGTGGGATTAGATTGGGATTGAGACAGGGCTATGGGGAGAGAGCAGGGCAGTGTGATTAGTTTGGGATTGTTACAGGGCTATGGGGAGAGAGTAGGGCAGTGGGATTAGTTTGGGATTGATACAGGGCTATGGAGAGAGAGCGGGGCAGTGGAATTAGATTGAGATTGATGGCTATCGAGAGAGAGCGGGGCAGTGGGATTAGTTTGGGATTGATACAGGGCTATGGGGAGAGAGCGGGGCAGTGGGATTAGTTTGGGGATTGATACAGGGCTATGGGGAGAGAGCGGGGCAGTAGGATTACTTTGGGGATTGATACAGGGCTATGGAGAGAGAGCGGAGCAGTAAGATTAGCTTGGGGATTGATACAGGGCTATGGGAAAACTGAGTGGGGCAGTGGGATTATTTTGGGATTGTTACAGGCCTATGGGGAGAGAGTAGGGCAGTGGGATTAGTTTGGGATTGATACAGGGCTATGGGGAGAGAGTGGGGCAGTGGGATTAGTTTGGGATTGATACAGGGCTATGGGGAGAGAGTGGGGCAGTGGGATTAGCTTGGGGATCGATACAGGGCGAGGGGGAGAGAGCGGGGCAGTGGGATTAGTTTGGGAATTGATACAGGGCTATGGGGAGAGAGTGGGGCAGTGTGATTAGTTTGGGGATTGATACAGGGCTATGGAGAGAGAGCGGGGCAGTGGTATTAGTTTGGTATTGATACAGGGCTATGGGGAGAGCGCGGGGCAGTGGGATTAGTTTGTGATTGAAACAAGGCTATGGGGAGAGAGCGGGGCAGTGGAATTAGATTGGGATTGATACAGGGCTATGGTGAGAGAGCGGGGCAGTGGGATTAGTTTGGGATTGATACAGGGCAATGTAGAGAGAGCGGGGCAGTGCAATTCATTTGGGATTGATACAGGGCTATGGGGAGAGAGCGGGGCAGTGAGATTAGTTTGGGGATCGATACAGGGCGAGGGGGAGAGAGCGGGGCAGTGTGATTAGTTTGGCGATTGATACAGGACTATGGAGAGGGAGCGGGGCAGTGGGATTAGTTTGGGATTGAAACAGGGCGATGGAGAGAGAGCGGGGCAGTGGGATCAGATTGGGATTGATACAGGGCTATGGAGAGAGAGCAGGGCAGTGGGATTAGTTTGGGGATTGAAACAAGGCTATGGGGAGAGAGCGGGGCAGTGGAATTAGATTGGGATTGATACAGGGCCATGGAGAGAGAGGGGGGCAGTGCAATTCATTTGGGATTGATACAGGGCTATGGGGAGAGAGCGGGGCAGTGGAATTAGATTGGGATTGATACAGGGCTATGGAGTGAGAGCGGGGCAGTGGAATTCGTTTGGGATTGATACAGGGCTATGGGGAGAGAGCGGTGCAGTGGGATTAGTTTGTGGATCGATACAGGGCAAGGGGGAGAGAGCGGGGCAGTGGGATTAGTTTGGGGATTGATACAGGGCTATGGGGAGAGAGCGGGGCAGTGGGATTAGTTTGTGGATTCATACAGGGCTATGGGGAGAGAGGAAAGTGGGATTAGTTTGAGATTGTTGCAGGGCTATGGAGAGAGAGTGGGGCAGTGGGATTAGTTTGTGGATCGATACAGGGCAAGGGGGAGAGAGCGGGGCAGTGGGATTAGTTTGGGGATTGATACAGGGCTATGGGGAGAGAGCGGGGCAGTAGGATTACTTTGGGGATTGATACAGGGCTATGCAGAGAGAGCGGAGCAGTAAGATTAGCTTGGGGATTGATACAGGGCTATGGGAAAACTGAGTGGGGCAGTGGGATTAGTTTGGAATTGATACAGGGCTATGGGGAGAGAGTGGGGCAGTGGGATTAGTTTGGGATTGATACAGGGCTATGGGGAGAGTGTGGGGCAGTGGGATTAGCTTCGGGATCGATACAGGGCGAGGGGGAGAGAGCGGGGCAGTGGGATTAGTTTGGGAATTGATACAGGGCTATGGGGAGAGAGTGGGGCAGTGGGATTAGTTTGGGGATTGATACAGGGCTATGGAGAGAGAGCGGGGCAGTGGTATTAGTTTGGTATTGATACAGGGCTATGGGGAGAGAGCGGGGCAGTGGGATTAGTTTGCGATTGAAACAAGGCTATGGGGAGAGAGCGGGGCAGTGGAATTAGATTGGGATTGATACAGGGCTATGGTGAGAGAGCGGGCCAGTGGGATTAGTTTGGGGATTCATACAGGGCTATGGGGAGAGAGGACTGGGATTAGTTTGGGATTGTTACAGGGCGATGGGGAGAGAGTGAGGCAGTGGGATTAATTTGGGATTGATACAGGGCTATGGGGAGAGAGCGGGGCAGTGGGATTAGTTTGGGATTGATACAGGGCAATGGAGAGAGAGCGGGGCAGTGCAATTCATTTGGGATTGATACAGGGCTATGGGGAGAGAGCGGGGCAGTGAGATTAGTTTGGGGATCGATACAGGGCGAGGGGGAGAGAGCGGGGCAGTGTGATTAGTTTGGCGATTGATACAGGACTATGGAGAGGGAGCGGGGCAGTGGGATTAGTTTGGGATTGAAACAGGGCGATGGAGAGAGAGCGGGGCAGTGGAATTAGATTGGGATTGATACAGGGCTATGGAGAGAGAGCGGGGCAGTGGGATTAGTTTGGGATTGATACAGGGCTATGGGGAGAGAGCGGTGCAGTGGGATTAGTTTGTGGATCGATACAGGGCAAGGGGGAGAGAGCGGGGCAGTGGGATTAGTTTGGGGATTGATACAGGGCTATGGGGAGAGAGCGGGGCAGTGGGATTAGTTTGTGGATTCATACAGGGCTATGGGGAGAGAGGAAAGTGGGATTAGTTTGAGATTGTTGCAGGGCTATGGAGAGAGAGTGGGGCAGTGGAATTCTTTTGGGATTGATACAGGGCTATGGAGAGAGAGCGGGGCAGTGGAATTAGATTGAGATTGATGGCTATCGAGAGAGAGCGGGGCAGTGGGATTAGTTTGGGATTGATACAGGGCTATGGGGAGAGAGCGGGGCAGTGGGATTAGTTTGGGGATTGATACAGGGCTATGGGGAGAGAGCGGGGCAGTAGGATTACTTTGGGGATTGATACAGGGCTATGCAGAGAGAGCGGAGCAGTAAGATTAGCTTGGGGATTGATACAGGGCTATGGGAAAACTGAGTGGGGCAGTGGGATTAGTTTGGGATTGATACAGGGCTATGGGGAGAGAGTGGGGCAGTGGGATTAGTTTGGGATTGATACAGGGCTATGGGGAGAGAGTGGGGCAGTGGGATTAGCTTCGGGATCGATACAGGGCGAGGGGGAGAGAGCGGGGCAGTGGGATTAGTTTGGGAATTGATACAGGGCTATGGGGAGAGAGTGGGGCAGTGGGATTAGTTTGGGGATTGATACAGGGCTATGGAGAGAGAGCGGGGCAGTGGTATTAGTTTGGTATTGATACAGGGCTATGGGGAGAGAGCGGGGCAGTGGGATTAGTTTGCGATTGAAACAAGGCTATGGGGAGAGAGCGGGGCAGTGGAATTAGATTGGGATTGATACAGGGCTATGGTGAGAGAGCGGGGCAGTGGGATTAGTTTGGGGATTCATACAGGGCTATGGGGAGAGAGGACTGGGATTAGTTTGGGATTGTTACAGGGCGATGGGGAGAGAGTGAGGCAGTGGGATTAATTTGGGATTGATACAGGGCTATGGGGAGAGAGCGGGGCAGTGGGATTAGTTTGGGATTGATACAGGGCAATGGAGAGAGAGCGGGGCAGTGCAATTCATTTGGGATTGATACAGGGCTATGGGGAGAGAGCGGGGCAGTGAGATTAGTTTGGGGATCGATACAGGGCGAGGGGGAGAGAGCGGGGCAGTGTGATTAGTTTGGCGATTGATACAGGACTATGGAGAGGGAGCGGGGCAGTGGGATTAGTTTGGGATTGAAACAGGGCGATGGAGAGAGAGCGGGGCAGTGGGATTAGATTGGGATTGATACAGGGCTATGGAGAGAGAGCGGGGCAGTGGGATTAGTTTGGGGATTGAAACAAGGCTATGGGGAGAGAGCGGGGCAGTGGAATTAGATTGGGTTTGATACAGGGCCATGGAGAGAGAGCGGGGCAGTGCAATTCATTTGGGATTGATACAGGGCTATGGGGAGAGAGCGGGCAGTGGAATTAGATTGGGATTGATACAGGGCTATGGAGAGAGAGCCGGGCAGTGGAATTCGTTTGGGATTGATACAGGGCTATGGGGAGAGAGCGGTGCAGTGGGATTAGTTTGTGGATCGATACAGGGCAAGGGGGAGAGAGCGGGGCAGTGGGATTAGTTTGGGGATTGATACAGGGCTATGGGGAGAGAGCGGGGCAGTGGGATTAGTTTGTGGATTCATACAGGGCTTGGGGAGAGAGGAGAGTGGGATTAGTTTGGGATTGTTACAGGGCTATGGGGAGAGAGCGAGGCAGTGGGATTAGTTTGGGATTGATACAGGGCTCTGGGGAGAGAACGGGGCAGTGGGTTTAGTTTGGGATTGAAACAAGGCTATGGGGAGAGAGCGGGGCAGTGGAATTAGATTGCGATTGATACAGGGCTATGGAGAGAGAGCGGGGCAGTGGGATTAGTTTGGGGATTGATACAGGGCTATGGGGAGAGAGCGGGGCAATGGGATTAGTTTGGAGATTGATACACGGCTATGGGGAGAGAGAGCGGGGCAGTGGGTTTAGTTTTGAGATTGATACACGGCTATGGGGAGAGAGCGGGGCAGTGGGATTAGTTTGGGATTAATAGAGGGCTATGGAGAGAGAGCGGGGCAGTGGAATTCGTTTGGGATTGATACAGGGCTATGGGGAGAGAGCGGGGCAGTGGGATTAGTTTGGGATGGATACAGGGCTATGGGGAGAGAGCGGGGCAGTGGAATTAGATTGGGATTGATACAGGGCTATGGAGAGTGAGCGGGGCAGTGGGATTAGTTTGGGTATTGATACAGGGATATGGGGAGAGAGCAGGGCAGTGGGTTTAGTTTGGAGATTGATACAGGGCTATGGGGAGAGAGGCCTGGGATTAGTTTGGGATTGTTACAGGGATATGGGGAGAGAGCGAGGCAGTGGGATTAGTTTGGGATTGATACAGGGCTATGGGGAGAGAGCGGGGCAGTGGGATTAGTTTGGGATTGTTACAGGGCTATGGGGAGAGAGCGGGGCAGTGGGATTAGTTTGGGAATGAAAGAAGGCTATGGGGAGAGAGCGGGGCAGTGGAATTAGATTGGGATTTATACAGGGTTATGGGGCTAGAGCGGGGCAGTGGAATTAGATTGGGATTGATACAGGTCTATGGAGAAAGAGCGGGGCAGTGGAATTCGTTTAGTATTGATACAGGGCTATGGGGAGAGAGCGGGGCAGTGGGATTAGTTTGGGATTGATACAGGGCTATGGGGAGAGAGCGGGGCAGTGGAATTAGATTGGGATTGATACAGCGCTATGGAGAGAGCGGGGCAGTGGGATTAGTTTTGGATTGATACAGGGCTATGGAGAGAGAGCGGGGCAGTGGGATTAGATTGGGATTGATACAGGGCTATGGAGAGAGAGCGGGGCAGTGGGATTAGTTTGGGGATTGATACAGGGCTATGGGGAGAGAGAGCGGGGCAGTGGGTTTAGTTTGGAGATTGATACAGGGCTATGGGGAGAGAGGACTGGGATTAGTTTGGGATTGTTACAGGGCTATGTGGAGAGAGCGAGGCAGTGGGATTAGTTTGGGATTGTTACAGGGCTATGGGGAGAGAGCGGGACAGTGGGAATTGTTTGGGATTGATACAGGGCTATGGAGAGAGAGCGGGGCAGTGGAATTCGTTTGGGATTGATACGGGGCTATGGGGAGAGAGCGGGGCAGTGGGATTCGTTTGGGGATCGATACAGGGCGATGGGGAGAGAGCGGGGCAGTGGGATTAGTTTGGGATGGAAACAAGGCGATGGGGAGAGAGCGGGGCAGTGGAATTAGATTGGGATTGATACAGGGCTATGGAGAGAGAGTGGGGCAGTGGAATTCTTTTGGGATTGATACAGGGCTATGGGGAGAGAGCGAGGCAGTGCAATTAGATTGGGATAGATACAGGCCTATGGAGAGAGAGCGGGGCAGTGGAATTAGATTGAGATTGATGGCTATCGAGAGAGAGCAGGGCAGTGGGATTAGTTTGGGATTGATACAGGGCTATGGGGAGAGAGCGGGGCAGTGGGATTAGTTTGGGGATTGATACAGGGCAATGGGGAGAGAGCGGGGCAGTGGGATTAGTTTGGGATTGATACAGGGCTATGGGGAGAGAGCGGGGCAGTGGGATTAGTTTGGGACTGATACAGGGCTATGGGGAGAGAGTGGGGCAGTGGGATTAGTTTGGGGATCGATACAGGGTTATGGAGAGAGAGCGGGGCAGTGGAATTAGATTGGGATTGAAACAGGGCTATGGAGAGAGCGGGGCAGTGGGATTAGTTTGGGGATTGATACAGGGCTATGGGGAGAGAGAGCGGGGCTGTGGGATTAGTTTGGGGATTCATACAGGGCTATGGGGAGAGAGGAGAGTGGGATTAGTTTGGGATTGTTACAGGGCAATGGGGAGAGAGCGAGGCACTGGGATTAGTTTGGGATTGAGACAGGGCTATGGGGAGAGAGCGGGGCAGTGGGATTCGTTTGGGGATTGATACAGGGCGAGGGGGAGAGAGCGGGGCAGTGAGATTAGTTTGGGATTGATACAGGGCTATGGGGGGAGAGCGGGGCAGTGGGATTAGTTTGGGATTGATACAGGGCTATGGAGAGAGAGAGGGGCAGTGGAATTCGTTTGGGATTGATACAGCGGTATGGGGAGAGAGCGGGGCAGTGGGATTAGTTTGGGGATTGATACAGGGCTATGGGGAGAGAGCGGGGCAGTGGGATTAGTTTGGGGATCGATACAGGCCGAGGGGGAGAGAGCGGGGCAGTGGGATTAGATTGGGATTGAGACAGGGCTATAGGGAGAGAGCGGGGCAGTGTGATTAGTTTGGGATTGTTACAGGGCTATGGGGAGAGAGTAGGGCAGTGGGATTAGTTTGGGATTGATACAGGGCTATGGAGAGGGAGCGGGGCAGTGGGATTAGATTGGGATTGATACAGGGTATCGAGAGAGAGCGGGGCAGTGGGATTAGTTTGGGGATTGAAACAGGGCTATGGGGAGAGAGCGGGGCAGTGTGATTAGTTTGGGGATTGATACAGGGCTATGGGGAGAGAGCGGGCAGTGGGATTCGTTTGGGATTGATAGAGGGCTTTGGAGAGAGAACGGGGCAGTGGGATTAGTTTGGGGATTGATACAGAGCTATGGGGAGAGAGCGGGGCAGTGGGATTCGTTTGGGATTGATACAGGGCTATGGAGAGAGAGCGGGGCAGTGGAATTCGTTTGGGATTGATACAGGGCTATGGGGAGAGAGCGGGGCATTGGGATTAGTTTGGGATTGATACAGGGCTATCGGGAGAGAGCGGGGCAGTGGGATTCAATTGGGATTGATACAGGGCTATGGAGTGAGAGCGGGGCAGTGGGATTAGTTTGGGGATTGAAACAGGGCTATGGGGAGAGAGCGGGGCAGTGGGATTAGTTTGGCGATTCATACAGGGTTATGGGGAGAGCGCGGGGCAGTGGTATTAGATTGGGATTGATACAGGGCTATGGAGAGAGAGCGGGGCAGTGGGATTAGTTTGGGATTGGTACAGGGCTATGGAGAGAGAGCGGGGCAGTGGGATTAGATTGGGATTGATACAGGGCTATGGAGAGAGAGCGGGGCAGTGGGATTAGTTTGGGTATTGAAACAGGGCTATGGGGAGAGAGCGGGGCAGTGGGATTAGTTTGAGGATTGATACAGGGCTATGGGGAGAGAGCGGGGCAGTGGGATTTGTTTGGGATTGATACAGGGCTATGGAGAGAGAGCGGGGCAGTGGAATTCGTTTGGGATTGATACAGGGCTATGGGGAGAGAGCGGGGCATTGGGGTTAGTTTGGGATTGATACAGAGCTATGGAGAGAGAGCGGGGAAGTGGGATTAGTTTGGGGATTGATACAGGGCTATGGGGAGAGAGCGGGGCAGTGGGATTAGATTGGGATTGATACAGGGCTATGGGGAGAGAGCGGGGCAGTGGGATTAGTTTGGGATTGATACAGTGCTATGGGGAGAGAGCGGGGAAGTAGGATTAGTTTGGGGATTGATACAGGGCTATGGGGAGACTGAGCGGGGCAGTGAGATTAGTTTGGGATTGTTACAGGGCTATGGGGAGAGAGTAGGGCAGTGGGATTAGTTTGGGATTGATACAGGGCTATGGGGAGAGAGTGGGGCAGTGGGATAAGTTTGGGATTGATAAAGGGCTATGGGGAGAGAGTGGGGCTGTGGGATTAGTTTGGGGATCGATACAGGGCGAGGGGGAGAGAGCGGGGCAGTGGGATTAGTTTGGGAATTGATACAGGGCTATGGGGAGAGAGGGGCAGTGGGATTAGTTTGGGGATTGATACAGGGCTATGGAGAGATAGCGGGACAGTGGTATTAGTTTGGGATTGATACAGGGCTATGGAGAGAGAGCGGGGCAGTGGAATTCGTTTGGGATTGATACAGGGCTATGGGGAGAGAGTGGGGAAGTGGGATTGGTTTGAGATTGATATAGAACTATGGAGAGAGAGAAGGACAGTGGGATTAGTTTGGGATTGTTACCGGGCTGTGGGGAGAGTGCGGGGCAGTGGGATTAGTTTGGGATTGATACAGGGCTATGGGGAGACAGCGGGGCAGTGGGATTAGTTTGGGATTCTTACAGGGCTATGGGGAGAAAGCGGGGCAGTGGGATTAGTTTGGGATTTTTACAGGGCTATGGGGAGAGAGCGGGGCAGTGGGATTAGTTTGGGGATTGATACAGGGCTCCGGGGTGAGAGCGGGGCAGTGGGATTAGTTTGGGGATTGATACAGGGCTCTGGGGAGAGAGCGGGGCAGTGGGATTAGTTTGGAGATTGATACAGGGCTATGGGGAGAGAGCGGGGCAGTGGGATTAGTTTGGGGATTCATACAGGGCTATTGGGAGAGAGGACAGAGGGATTAGTTTGGGATTGTTACAGGGCTATGGGGAGAGAGCGAGGCAGTGGGATTAGTTTGGGATTGATACAGGGCTATGGGGAGAGAGCGGGGCAGTGGGAGTAGTTTGTGCATTGATACAGGGCGATGGGGGGAGATCGGGGCAGTGGGATTAGTTTGGGGATTGATACAGGACTATGGGGAGAGAGTGGGGCAGTGGGATTAGTTTGGGATTCTTACAGGGCGATGGGGAGAAAGCGGGGCAGTGTGATTAGTTTGGGATTGTTACAGGGCTATGGGGAGAGAGCGGGGCAGTGGGATTAGTTTGGGATTGTTACAGGGCTATGGGGAGAGAGCGGGGCAGTGGAATTAGTTTGGGGATTGATACAGGGCTATGGGGAGAGAGCGGGGCAGTGGGATTAGTTTGGGGATTGATACAGGGGTATGAGGAGCGAGTGGGGAAGTGGGATTGGTTTGTGATTGATATAGGGCTATGGAGAGAGAGAAGGACAGTGGGATTAGTTTGGGTTTGTTACAGGCTATGGGGAGAGAGCAGGGCAGTGGAATTAGTTTGGGATTGTTACACGGCTATGGGGAGAGAGCGGGGCAGTGGGATTAGTTTGGGGATTGATACAGTGCTATGGGGAGACAGGGCAGTGGGATTAGTTTGGGGATTGATACAGGGCTACGGGTTGAGAGCGGGGCAGTGGGATTAGTTTGGGATTGGTACAGGGCTATGGGGAGAGAGCGGGGCAGTGGGATTAGTTTCGGGATTGATACAGGGCTACGGTTAGAGAGCGGGGCAGTGGGATTAGTTTGGGATTGGTACAGGGCTATGGGGAGAGAGCGGGGCAGTGGGATTAGTTTCGGGATTGATACAGGGCTCTGGGGAGAGAGCGGGGCAGTGGGATTAGTTTCGGGATTGATACAGGTCTCTGGGGAGAGAGCGGGGCAGTGGGATTAGTTTGGGGATTGATACAGGGCTATGGGGAGAGAGGGTAGTGTGATTAGTTTGGGGATTGATACAGGGCTATGGGGAGAGAGTGTGGAAGTGGCATTGGTTTGAGATTGATATAGAGCTATGGAGAGAGAGAAGGACAGTGGGATTAGTTTGGGATTGTTACAGGGCTATGGGGAGAGAGCGGGGCAGTGGGATTAGTTTGGGATTGATACAGGGCTATGGCGGGAGAGAGTGTGGAAGTGGGATTGGTTTGAGATTGATATAGAGCTATGGATAGAGAGAAGGACAGTGGGATTAGTTTGGGATTGATACAGGGCTATGGGGAGAGAGCGGGCCAGTGGGATTAGTTTGGGATTATTACAGGGCTATGGGGAGAGAGCGGGGAAGTGGGATTACTTTGGGATCGTTACAGGGCTATGGCGGGAGAGCGGGGCAGTGGAATTAGATTGGGATTGATACAGGGCTATGGGGAGAGAGGGCAGTGGGATTAGTTTGGTGATTGATACAGGGCTATGGGGAGAGAGTGTAGTGTGATTAGTTTGGGGATTGATGCAGGGCTATGGGGAGAGCGAGCGGGGCAGTGGGATTAGTTTGGGATTCTTACAGGGCTATGGGGAGAAAGCGGGGCAGTGGGATTAGTTTGGGGATCGATACAGGGCTATGGGGAGAGCGAGCGGGGCAGTGGGATTAGTTTGGGATTCTTACAGGGCTATGGGGAGAAAGCGGGGCAGTGGGATTAGTTTGGGATTGTTCCAGGGCTATGGGGAGAGAGCGGGGCAGTGGGATTAGTTTGGAGATTGGTACAGGGCTCTGGGGAGAGAGCAGGGCAGTGGGATTAGTTTGGGATTGTTACAGGGCTATCGGGAGAGAGCGGGGCAGTGAGATTTGTTTGTAGATTGATACACGGGTATGGGGAGAGAGCGGGGCTGTGGGATTAGTTTGGGGATTGATACAGGGCTGTGGGAAGACAGGGCAGTGGGATTAGTTTGGGGATTGTTACAGGGCTATGGGGTGATAGCGGGGAAGTGGGATTAGTTTGGGGATAGATACAGGGCTATGCGGAGAGAGCGGGGCACTGGGATTAGTTTGGGGATTTATACAGGGGTATGGGGAGAGAGCAGGGCAGTGGGATTAGTTTTGGGATTGATACAGGGCTATGGGGAGACAGGGCAATGGGATTAGTTTGGGGATTGATACAGGGCTATGGGGTGAGTGTGGGGCAGTGGGATTAGTTTGGGACTGATACACGGCTATGGGGAGAGAGCGGGCCAGTGGGATTAGTTTGGGATTGATACAGGGCTATGGGGAGAGATCGGGGCAGTGGGATTAGTTTGGGATCGTTACAGGTCTATGGCGGGAGAGCGGAGCAGTGGGATTAGTTTGGGGATTGATACAGGGCTATGGGGAGAGAGGGCAGTGGGATTAGTTTGGGATTGTTACAGGGCTATGGGGAGAGAGCGGGGCAGTGGGATTAGTTTGGGGATTGATACAGGGCTATGGGGAGAGAGTTGGGCAGTGGGATTAGTTTGGGATTGATACAGGGCTATGGGGAGAGAGAGCGGGCAGTGGGATTAGTTTGGAGATTGATACAGGGCTCTGGAGCGAGAGCGGGGCAGTGGGATTAGTTTGGGGATTGATACAGGGCTATGGGGAGAGAGGGCAGTGGGATTAGTTTGGGATTGTTACAGGGCTATGGGGAGAGAGCGGGGCAGTGGGATTAGTTTGTGGATTGATACAGGGCTATGGGCAGAGAGCGGGGCAGCGGGATTAGTTTGGGGATTGATACAGGGCTATGGGGAGACTGGGCAGTAGGATAAATTTGGGGATTGATACAGGGCTCTGGGGCGAGAGCGGGGCATTGGGATTATTTTAGGGATTGATGCAGGGCGATGGGATTCGTTTGGGGATTGATACAGGGGTATGGGGAGAGCGCTGGGAGTGGGATTAGTTTGGGATTCTTACAGGGCTATGGGGAGAGAGCGGGGCAGTGGGATTAGTTTGTGGATTGATACAGGGGTATGGGGAGAGAGCGGGGCAGTGGGATTAGTTTGGGGATTGATACAGTGCTATGGGGAGACAGGGCAGTGGTATTAGTTTGGGGATTGATACAGGGGTATGGGGAGAGAGTGGGGCAGTGGGATTAGTTTGGGATTGATCCAGTGCTATGGGGAGAGAGAGCGGGGCAGTGGGTTTAGTTTGGAGATTGAAACAGGGCTATGGGGAGATAGCGGGGCAGTGGGATTAGTTTGGGGATTCATACAGGGCTCTGGGGAGAGAGGACAGTGGGATTAGTTTGGGATTGTTACAGGGCTATGGGGAGAGAGCGAGGCAGTGGGATTAGTTTGGGATTGATACAGTGCTATGGGGAGAGAGGGCAGTGGGATTAGTTTGGAGATTGATACAGGGCTATGGGGAGAGAGCGGGGCAGTGGGATTAGTTTGGGATTGATACAGGGCTGTGGGGAGAGAGCGGGGCAGTGGGATTAGTATGGGGATAGAGCGGGGCAGTGAGATTAGTTTGGGGATTGATACAGGGCTATGGGGAGAGAGCGGGACAGTGGGATTTGTTTGGGATTGATACAGGGCTATGGGGAGAGCGCGGGCAGTGGGATTAGTTTGGGGATTGATACAGGTCTATGGGGAGAGAGTGGGGCAGTGGGATTAGTTTGGGGATTGATACAGGGCTATGGGGAAAGAGCGGGGCCGTGGGATTAGTTTGGTATTGATACAGGGCTATGGGGAGAGAGCGGGGCATTGGGATTAGTTTGGGATTGATACAGGGCTATGGGGAGAGAGCGGGGCAGTGGGATTAGTTTGGGATTCTTACAGGGCTATGGGGAGAAAGCGGGGCAGTGGGATTAGTTTGGGATTTTTACACGGCTATGGGGAGAGAGCGGGGCAGTGGGATTAGTTTGGGGATTGATACAGGGCTCTGGGGAGAGAGCGGGGCAGTGGGATTAGTTTGGGGATTGATACAGGGCTCTGGGGAGAGAGCGGGGCAGTGGGATTAGTTTGGAGATTGATACAGGGCTATGGGGAGAGAGCGGGGCAGTGGGATTAGTTTGGGGATTCATACAGGGCTATTGGGAGAGAGGACAGAGGGATTAGTTTGGGATTGTTACAGGGCGATGGGGGGAGATCGGGGCAGTGGGATTAGTTTGGGGATTGATACAGGGCTATGGGGAGAGAGCGGGGCAGTGGGATTAGTTTGGGATTGGTACAGGGCTATGGCGAGAGAGCGGGGCAGTGGGATTAGTTTCGGGATTGATACAGGGCTCTGGGGAGAGAGCGGGGCAGTGGGATTAGTTTGGGGATTGATACAGGGCTACGGGTAGAGAGCGGGGCAGTGGGATTAGTTTGGGATTGGTACAGGGCTATGGGGAGAGAGCGGGGCAGTGGGATTAGTTTCGGGATTGATACAGGGCTCTGGGGAGAGAGCGGGGCAGTGGGATTAGTTTCGGGATTGATACAGGTCTCTGGGGAGAGAGCGGGGCAGTGGGATTAGTTTGGGGATTGATACAGGGCTATGGGGAGAGAGGGTAGTGTGATTAGTTTGGGGATTGATACAGGGCTATGAGGAGAGAGTGTGGAAGTGGGATTGGTTTGAGATTGATATAGAGCTGTGGAGAGAGAGAAGGACAGTGGGATTAGTTTGGGATTGTTACAGGGCTATGGGGAGAGAGCGGGGCAGTGGGATTAGTTTGGGATTGATGCAGGGCTATGGCGGGAGAGAGTGTGGAAGTGGGATTGGTTTGAGATTGATATAGAGCTATGGATAGAGAGAAGGACAGTGGGATTAGTTTGGGATTGTTACAGGGCTATGGGGAGAGAGCGGGCCAGTGGGATTAGTTTGGGGATTGATACAGGGCTATGGGGAGAGAGCGGGGAAGTGGGATTACTTTGGGATCGTTACAGGGCTATGGCGGGAGAGCGGGGCAGTGGAATTAGATTGCGATTGATACAGGGCTATGGGGAGAGAGGGCAGTGGGATTAGTTTGGTGATTGATACAGGGCTATGGGGAGAGAGGGTAGTGTGATTAGTTTGGGGATTGATACAGGGCTATGGGGAGGGAGGGCAGTGGGATTAGTTTGGTGATTGATACAGGGCTATGGGGAGAGAGTGTAGTGTGATTAGTTTGGGGATTGATGCAGGGCTATGGGGAGAGCGAGCGGGGCAGTGGGATTAGTTTGGGATTCTTACAGGGCTATGGGGAGAAAGCGGGGCAGTGGGATTAGTTTGGGGATCGATACAGGGCTATGGGGAGAGCGAGCGGGGCAGTGGGATTAGTTTGGGATTCTTACAGGGCTATGGGGAGAAAGCGGGGCAGTGGGATTAGTTTGGGATTGTTACAGGGCTATGGGGAGAGAGCGGGGCAGTGGGATTAGTTTGGAGATTGGTACAGGGCTATGGGGAGAGAGCAGGGCAGTGGGATTAGTTTGGGATTGTTACAGGGCTATCGGGAGAGAGCGGGGCAGTGGGATTAGTTTGTAGATTGATACACGAGTATGGGGAGAGAGCGGGGCTGTGGGATTAGTTTGGGGATTGATACAGGGCTGTGGGAAGACAGGGCAGTGGGATTAGTTTGGGGATTGTTACAGGGCTATGGGGTGATAGCGGGGAAGTGGGATTAGTTTGGGGATAGATACAGGGCTATGCGGAGAGAGCGGGACACTGGGATTAGTTTGGGGATTTATACAGGGGTATGGGGAGAGAGCAGGGCAGTGGGATTAGTTTTGGGATTGATACAGGGCTATGGGGAGACAGGGCAATGGGATTAGTTTGGGGATTGATACAGGGCTATGGGGAGAGTGTGGGGCAGTGGGATTAGTTTGGGACTGATACACGGCTATGGGGAGAGAGCGGGCCAGTGGGATTAGTTTGGGATTGATACAGGACTATGGGGAGAGATCGGGGCAGTGGGATTAGTTTGGGATCGTTACAGGTCTATGGCGGGAGAGCGGAGCAGTGGGATTAGTTTGGGGATTGATACAGGGCTATGGGGAGAGAGGGCAGTGGGATTAGTTTGGGATTGTTACAGGGCTATGGGGAGAGAGCGGGGCAGTGGGATTAGTTTGGGGATTGATACAGGGCTATGGGGAGAGAGTTGGGCAGTGGGATTAGTTTGGGATTGATACAGGGCTATGGGGAGAGAGAGCGGGCAGTGGGATTAGTTTGGAGATTGATACAGGGCTCTGGAGCGAGAGCGGGGCAGTGGGATTAGTTTGGGGATTGATACAGGGCTGTGGGGAGAGAGGGCAGTGGGATTAGTTTGGGATTGTTACAGGGCTATGGGGAGAGAGCGGGGCAGTGGGATTAGTTTGTGGATTGATACAGGGCTATGGGCAGAGAGCGGGGCAGCGGGATTAGTTTCGGGATTGATACAGGGCTATGGGGAGACTGGGCAGTAGGATAAATTTGGGGATTGATACAGGGCTCTGGGGCGAGAGCGGGGCATTGGGATTATTTTAGGGATTGATGCAGGGCGATGGGATTCGTTTGGGGATTGATACAGGGGTATGGGGAGAGCGCTGGGAGTGGGATTAGTTTGGGATTCTTACAGGGCTATGGGGAGAGAGCGGGGCAGTGGGATTAGTTTGTGGATTGATACAGGGGTATGGGGAGAGAGCGGGGCAGTGGGATTAGTTTGGGGATTGATACAGTGCTATGGGGAGACAGGGCAGTGGTATTAGTTTGGGGATTGATACAGGGGTATGGGGAGAGAGTGGGGCAGTGGGATTAGTTTGGGATTGATCCAGTGCTATGGGGAGAGAGAGCGGGGCAGTGGGTTTAGTTTGGAGATTGAAACAGGGCTATGGGGAGATAGCGGGGCAGTGGGATTAGTTTGGGGATTCATACAGGGCTATGGGGAGAGAGGACAGTGGAATTAGTTTGGGATTGTTACAGGGCTATGGGGAGAGAGCGAGGCAGTGGGATTAGTTTGGGATTGATACAATGCTATGGGGAGAGAGGGCAGTGGGATTAGTTTGGAGATTGATACAGGGCTATGGGGAGAGAGCGGGGCAGTGGGATTAGTTTGGGGATTGATACAGGGCTGTGGGGAGAGAGCGGGGCAGTGGGATTAGTATGGGGATAGAGCGGGGCAGTGAGATTAGTTTGGGGATTGATACAGGGCTATGGGGAGAGAGCGGGGCAGTGGGATTTGTTTGGGATTGATACAGGGCTATGGGGAGAGCGCAGGGCAGTGGGATTAGTTTGGGGATTGATACAGGTCTATGGGGAGAGAGTGGGGCAGTGGGATTAGTTTGGGGATTGATACAGGGCTATGGAGAAAGAGCGGGGAAGTGGGATTAGTTTGGTATTGATACAGGGCTATGGGGAGAGAACGGGGCAGGGGGATTAGTTTGGAATTGATGCAGGGCTCTGGGGAGAGCGCGGGGCAGTGGGATTAGTTTGGGGATTGATACAGGTCTAAGGGGAGAGAGAGAGTGGGGCAGTGGGATTAGTTTGGGGATTGATACAGGGCGATGGGGAGAGAGCGGGGCAGTGGGATTTGTTTGGGATTGATACAGGGCTATGGGGAGATAGTGGGGCAGAGGGATTAGTTTGGGGATTGATACAGGGCTATGGGGAGAGAGCAGGGCAGTGGGATTAGTTTGGGGATTGATACAGGTCTATGGGGAGAGAGTGGGGCAGTGGGATTAGTTTGGGGATTGATACAGGTCTATGGGGAGAGAGCGGGGCAGTGGGATTAGTTTGGGATTTTTACAGGGCTGTGGGGAGAGAGCGGGGCAGTGGGATTAGTTTGTGGATTTATACAGGGGTATGGGGAGAGAGCGGGGCAGTGGGATTAGTTTTGGGATTGATACAGGGCTATGGGGTGACAGGGCAGTGGGATTAGTTTGGGGATTGATACAGGGCTATGGGGAGAGAGTGTGGCAGTGGGATTAGTTTGGGACTGATACAGGGCTATGGGGAGAGAGCGGGCCAGTGGGATTAGTTTGGGATTGATACAGGGCTATGGGGAGAGATCGGGGCATTGGGATTAGTTTGGGATCGTTACAGGGCTATGGCGGGAGAGCGGGGCAGTGGAATTAGATTGGGATTGATACAGGGCTATGGAGAGAGAGCGGGGCAGTGGGATTAGTTTGGGACTGATAAAGGGCTATGGGGAGAGAGCGGGCCAGTGGGATTAGTTTGGGATTGATACAGGGCTATGGGGAGAGATCGGGGCATTGGGATTAGTTTGGGATCGTTACAGGGCTATGGCGGGAGAGCGGGGCAGTGGAATTAGATTGGGATTGATACAGGGCTATGGAGAGAGAGCGGGGCAGTGGGATTAGTTTGGGGATTGATACAGGGCTATGTGGAGAGAGCGGGTCAGTGGAATTAGTTTGGGATTCTTACAGGTCTATGGGGAGAGAGCGGGGCAGTGGGATTAGTTTGGGGATTGATACAGGGCTATGGGGAGAGAGCGGGGCAGTGGGATTAGTTTGGGGATTGTTACAGGGCTATGGGGAGAGAGCGGGGCAGTGGGATTAGTTTGGGGATTGGTACAGGGCTATGGGGAGAGAGCGGGGCATTGGCATTAGTTTGTGGATTGATAAAGGGCTATGGGGAGAGAGCGGGGCAGTGGGATTAGTTTGTGGATTGATACAGGGCTATGTGGAGAGAGCGGGTCAGTGGAATTAGTTTGGGATTCTTACAGGGCTATGGGGAGAGAGCGGGGCAGTGGAATTAGTTTGTGGATTGATACAGGGCTATGGGGAGAGAGCGGGGCAGTGGGATTAGTTTGTGGATTGATACAGGGCTATGGGGAGAGAGCGGGTCAGTGGAATTAGTTTGGGATTCTTACAGGGCTATGGGGAGAGAGCGGGGCAGTGGAATTAGTTTGGGATTCTTACAGGGCTATGGGGAGAGAGCGGGGCAGTAGGATTAGTTTGTGATTGATACAGGGCTATGGGGAGAGAGCGGGTCAGTGGGATTAGTTTGGGATTCTTACAGGGCTATGGGGAGAGAGCGGGGCAGTAGGATTAGTTTGTGATTGATACAGGGCTATGGGGAGAGAGCGGGGCAGTGGGATTAATTTGGGGATTGATACAGGGCTATGGGCAGAGAGCGGGGCAGTGGGATTAGTTTGGGATTCTTACAGGGCTATGGGGAGAGAGCGGGGCAGTGGGATTAGTTTGGGGATCGATACAGGGCTATGGGGAGAGCGAGCGGGGCAGTGGGATTAGTTTGGGATTCTTACAGGGCTATGGGGAGAAAGCGGGGCAGTGGGATTAGTTTGGGATTGTTACAGGGCTATGGGGAGAGAGCGGGGCAGTGGGATTAGTTTGGAGATTGGTACAGGGCTATGGGGAGAGAGCAGGGCAGTGGGATTAGTTTGTGGATTGATACAGGGCTATGGGGAAAGAGCGGGTCAGTGGAATTAGTTTGGCATTGTTACAGGGCTATGGGGTGATCGCGGGGCAGTGGGATTCGTTTGGGGATTGATACAGTGCTATGGGGAGACAGGGCAGTGGGATTAGTTTGGGGATTGATACAGGGCTATGGGGAGAGAGCGGGACAGTGGGATTAGTTTGGGATTGCTACAGGGCTAGGGGGAGAGAGCGGGGCAGTGGGATTAGTTTGGGGATTGATACAGTGCTATGGGGAGAGAGTGGGGAAGTGGGATTGGTTTGAGATTGATATTGGGCTATGGAGAGAGAGAAGGACAGTGGGATTAGTTTGGGATTGTTACAGGGCTGTGGGGAGAGAGCGGGGCAGTGGGATTAGTTTGGGATTGATACAGGGCTATGGGGAGAGAGCGGGGCAGTGGGATTAGTTTGGAGATTGATACAGGGCTATGGGGAGAGAGCGGGGCAGTGGGATTAGTTTGCGGATTGATACAGGGCTATGGGGAGAGAGCGGGGCAGTGGAATTAGTTTGGGATTGATACAGGGCTATGGGGTGATAGCGCGGCAGTGGGATAAGTTTGGGGATTGATACAGGGCTATGGGGAGAGAGCGGGGCAGTGGGATTAGTTTGGGACTGTTACAGGGCTATCGGGAGAGAGCGGGGCAGTGGGATTAGTTTGTAGATTGATACACGGGTATGGGGAGAGAGCGGGGCTGTGGGATTAGTTTGGGGATTGATACAGGGCTGTGGGAAGACGGGGCAGTGGGATTAATTTGGGGATTGTTACAGGGCTATGGGGTGATAGCGGGGAAGTGGGATTAGTTTGGGGATAGATACAAGGCTATGCGGAGAGAGCGGGGCACTGGGATTAGTTTGGGGATTTATACAGGGGTATGGGGAGAGAGCGGGGCAGTGGTATTAGTTTTGGGATTGATACAGGGCTATGGGGAGACAGGGCAATGGGATTAGTTTGGGGATTGATACAGGGCTATGGGGAGAGTGTGGGGCAGTGGGATTAGTTTGGGATTGTTACAGGGCTATGGGGAGAGAGTGGGGCAGTGGGATTAGTTTGAGGTTGATACAGGGCTATGGAGAGAGAGTGGGGCAGTGGGATTAGTTTGAGGATCGATACAGGGCTCTGGGGAGAGCGAGCGGGGCAGTGGGATTAGTTTGGGATTCTTACAGGGCTATGGGGAGAAAGCGGGGCAGTGGGATTAGTTTGGGATTGTTACAGGGCTATGGGGAGAGAGCGGGGCAGTGGGATTCGTTTGGAGATTGGTACAGGGCTATGGGGAGAGAGCAGGGCAGTGGGATTAGTTTGTGGATTGATGCAGGGCTTTGGGGAGAGTGCGGGTCAGTGGAATTAGTTTGGCATTGTTACAGGGCTATGGGGTGATAGCGGGGCAGTGGGATTCGTTTGGGGATTGATACAGTGCTATGGGGAGACAGGGCAGTGGGATTAGTTTGGGGATTGATACAGGGCTATGGGGAGAGAGCGGGGCAGTGGGATTAGTTTGGGATTGCTACAGGGCTATGGGGAGAGAGCGGGGCAGTGGGATTAGTTTGGGGATTGATACAGGGCTATGGGGCAAGAGGGCAGTGTGATTAGTTTGGGGATTGATACAGTGCTATGGGGAGAGAGTGGGGAAGTGGGATTGGTTTGAGATTGATATAGGGCTATGGAGAGAGAGAAGGACAGTGGGATTAGTTTGGGATTGTTACAGGGCTATGGGGAGAGAGCGGGGCAGTGGGATTAGTTTGGGATTGATACAGGGCTATGGGGAGAGAGTGGGGCAGTGGGATTAGTTTGGAGATTGATACAGGGCTATGGGGAGAGAGCGGGGCAGTGGGATTAGTTTGTGGATTGATACAGGGCTATGGGGAGAGAGCGGGGCAGTGGGATTAGTTTGGGATTGTTACAGGGCTATCGGGAGAGAGCGGGGCAGTGGGATTAGTTTGTAGATTGATACACGGGTATGGGGAGAGAGCGGGGCTGTGGGATTAGTTTGGGGATTGATTCAGGGCTGTGGGAAGACAGGGCAGTGGGATTAGTTTTGGGATTGATACAAGGCTATGGGGAGACAGGGCAATGGGATTAGTTTGGGGATTGATACAGGGCTATGGGGAGAGTGTGGGGCAGTGGGATTAGTTTGGGACTGATACAGGGCTATGGGGAGAGAGCGGGCCAGTGGGATTAGTTTGGGATTGATATAGGGCTATGGGGAGAGATCGGGGCAGTGGGATTAGTTTGGGATCGTTACAGGTCTATGGCGGGAGAGCGGGGCAGTGGATTTAGATTGGGATTGATACAGGGCTATAAGGAGAGAGCGGGTCAGTGGGATTAGTTTGGGGATTGATACAGGGCTATGGGGAGAGAGGGCAGTGGGATTAGTTTGGGGATTGATACAGGGCTATGGGGAGAGAGCGGGGCAGTGGGATTAGTTTGGGGATTGATACAGGGCTATGGGGAGAGAGGGCAGTGGGATTAGTTTGGGATTGTTACAGGGCTATGGGGAGAGAGCGGGGCAGTGGGATTAGTTTGGGGATTGATACAGGGCTATGGGGAGAGAGTTGGGCAGTGGGATTAGTTTGGGATTGATACAGGGCTATGGGGAGAGAGAGCGGGCAGTGGGATTAGTTTGGAGATTGATACAGGGCTCTGGAGCGGGAGCGGGGCAGTGGGATTAGTTTGGGGATCGACACAGGGCTATGGGGAGAGCGAGCGGGGCAGTGGGATTAGTTTGTGATTCTTACAGGGCTATGGGGAGAAAGCGGGGCAGTGGGATTAGTTTGTGGATTGATACAGGGCTATGGGGAGAGAGCGGGTCAGTGGAATTAGTTTGGCATTGTTACAGGGCTATGGGGTGATAGCGGGGCAGTGGGATTCGTTTGGGGATTGATACAGTGCTATGGGGAGAGACGGCAGTGGGATTAGTTTGGGGATTGATACAGGGCTATGGGGAGAGCGCGGGGCAGTGGGATTAGTTTGGGATTGCTACAGGGCTATGGGGAGAGAGCGGGGCAGTGGGATTAGTTTGGGGATTGATACAGGGCTATGGGGAGAGAGGGTAGTGTGATTAGTTTGGGGATTGATACAGGGCTATGGGGAGAGAGTGTGGAAGTGGGATTGGTTTGAGATTGATATAGAGCTATGGAGAGAGAGAAGGACAGTGGGATTAGTTTGGGATTGTTACAGGGCTATGGGGAGAGAGCGGGGCAGTGGGATTAGTTTGGGATTCATACAGGGCTATGGGGAGACAGGGCAGTGGGATTAGTTTGGGGATTGATACAGGGCTATGGGGAGAGAGTGGGGCAGTGGGATTCGTTTGGGATTGTTACAGGGCTATTGGGAGAGAGCGGGGCAGTGGGATTCGTTTGTGGATTGATACAGGGCTATGGGCAGAGAGCGGGGCAGCGGGATTAGTTTGGGGATTGATACAGGACTATGGGGAGACTGGGAAGTAGGATTAGTTTGGGGATTGATACAGGGCTCTGAGGCGAGAGCGGGGCAGTGCGATTATTTTAGGGATTGATACAGGGCGATGGGATTCGTTTGGGGATTGATACAGGGCTACGGGGAGAGCGCTGGGAGTGGGATGACTTTGGGGATTGATACAGGGCTATGGGTAGAGAGCGGGGCAGTGGGATTAGTTTGGGATTGCTACAGGGCTATGGGGAGAGAGCGGGGCAGTGGGATTAGTTTGGGGATTGATACAGGGCTATGGGGAGAGAGTGGGGCAGTGGGATTAGTTTGGGGATTGATACAGGGCTATGGGGAGAGAGTGGGGAAGTGGGATTGGTTTGAGATTGATATAGAACTATGGAGAGAGAGAAGGACAGTGGGATTAGTTTGGGATTGTTACCGGGCTATGGGGAGAGTGCGGGGCAGTGGGATTGGTTTGGGATTGATACAGGGCTATGGGGAGAGAGCGGGGCAGTGGGATTAGTTTGGGATTCTTACAGGGCTATGGGGAGAAAGCGGGGCAGTGGGATTAGTTTGGGATTTTTACAGGGCTATGGGGAGAGAGCGGGGCAGTGGGATTAGTTTGGGGATTGATACAGGGCTCTGGGGAGAGAGCGGGGCAGTGGGATTAGTTTGGGGATTGATACAGGGCTCTGGGGAGAGAGCGGGGCAGTGGGATTAGTTTGGAGATTGATACAGGGCTATGGGGAGAGAGGACAGAGGGATTAGTTTGGGATTGTTACAGGGCTATGGGGAGAGAGCGAGGCAGTGGGATTAGTTTGGGATTGATACAGGGCTATGGGGAGAGAGCGGGGCAGTGGGAGTAGTTTGTGCATTGATACAGGGCGATGGGGGGAGATCGGGGCAGTGGGATTAGTTTGGGGATTGATACAGGACTATGGGGAGAGAGTGGGGCAGTGGGATTAGTTTGGGATTCTTACAGGGCTATGGGGAGAAAGCGGGGCAGTGTGATTAGTTTGGGATTGTTACAGGGCTATGGGGAGACAGCGGGGCAGTGGGATTAGTTTGGGATTGTTACAGGGCTATGGGGAGAGAGCGGGGCAGTGGAATTAGTTTGGGGATTGATACAGGGCTATGGGGAGAGAGCGGGGCAGTGGGATTAGTTTGGGGATTGATACAGGGGTATGAGGAGCGAGTGGGGAAGTGGGATTGGTTTGTGATTGATATAGGGCTATGGAGAGAGAGAAGGACAGTGGGATTAGTTTGGGTTTGTTACAGGCTATGGGGAGAGAGCAGGGCAGTGGAATTAGTTTGGGATTGTTAAACGGCTATGGGGAGAGAGCGGGGCAGTGGGATTAGTTTGGGGATTGATACAGTGCTATGGGGAGACAGGGCAGTGGGATTAGTTTGGGGATTGATACAGGGCTACGGGTTGAGAGCGGGGCAGTGGGATTAGTTTGGGATTGGTACAGGGCTATGGGGAGAGAGCGGGGCAGTGGGATTAGTTTCGGAATTGATACAGGGCTCTGGGGAGAGCGCGGGGCAGTGGGATTAGTTTGGGGATTGATACAGGGCTACGGGTAGAGAGCGGGGCAGTGAGATTAGTTTGGGATTGGTACAGGGCTATGGGGAGAGAGTGCGGCAGTGGGATTAGTTTCGTGATTGATACAGGGCTATGAGGAGAGAGCGGGGCAGTGGGATTAGTTTCGGGATTGATACAGGTCTCTGGGGAGAGAGCGGGGCAGTGGGATTAGTTTGGGGATTGATACAGGGCTATGGGGAGAGAGGGTAGTGTGATTAGTTTGGGGATTGATACAGGGCTATGGGGAGAGAGTGTGGAAGTGGGATTACATAGACATAGAATCATAGAAAATAGGTGCAGGAGCAGGCCATTCAGCCCTTCTAGCCTGCACCGCCATTCAATGAGTTCATGGCTGAACATGAAACTTCAGTACCCCCTTCCTGCTTTCTCGCCATAACCCTTGATCCCCCGAGTAGTAAGGACTTCATCTAACTCCCTTTTGAATATATTTAGTGAATTGGCCTCAACTACTTTCTGTGGTAGAGAATTCCACAGGTTCACCACTCTCTGGGTGAAGAAGTTTCTCCTCATCTCGGTCCTAAATGGCTTACCCCTTATCCTCAGACTGTGACCCCTGGTTCTGGACCTCCCCAACATTGGGAACATTCTTTCTGCATCTAACCTGTCTAAACCCGTCAGAATTTTAAACGTTTCTATGAGGTCCCCTCTCATTCTTCTGAACTCCAGTGAATACAAGCCCAATTGATCCAATCTTTCTTGATAGGTCAGTCCCGCCATCCCGGGAATCAGTCTGGTGAACCTTCGCTGCACTCCCTCAATAGCAAGAATGTCCTTCCTCAAGTTAGGAGACCAAAACTGTACACAATACTCCAGGTGTGGCCTCACCAAGGCCCTGTACAACTGTAGCAACACCTCCCTGCCCCTGTATTCAAATCCCCTCGCTATGAAGGCCAACATGCCATTTGCTTTCTTAACCGCCTGCTGTACCTGCATGCCAACCTTCAATGACTGATGTACCATGACACCCAGGTCTCGTTGCACCTTCCCTTTTCCTAATCTGTCACCATTCAGATAATAGTCTGTCTCTCTGTTTTTACCACCAAAGTGGATAACCTCACATTTATCCACATTATACTTCATCTGCCATGCATTTGCCCACTCACCTAACCTATCCAAGTCACTCTGCAGCCTAATAGCATCCTCCTCGCAGCTCACACTGCCACCCAACTTAGTATCATCCGCAAATTTGGAGATACTGCATTTAATCCCCTCGTCTAAATCATTAATGTACAATGTAAACAGCTGGGGCCCCAGCACAGAACCTTGCGGCACTCCACTAGTCACTGCCTGCCATTCTGAAAAGTACCCGTTTACTCCTACTCTTTGCTTCCTGTCTGACAACCAGTTCTCAATCCACGTCAGCACACTACCCCCAATCCCATGTGCTTTAACTTTGCACATTAATCTCTTGTGTGGGACCTTGTCGAAAGCCTTCTGAAAGTCCAAATATACCACATCAACTGGTTCTCCTTTGTCCACTTTACTGGAAACATCCTCAAAAAATTCCAGAAGATTTGTCAAGCATGATTTCCCTTTCACAAATCCATGCTGACTTCGACCTATCATGTCACCATTTTCCAGATGCACTGCTATGACATCCTTAATAATTGATTCCATCATTTTACCCACTACTGAGGTCAGGCTGACCGGTCTATAATTCCCTGTTTTCTCTCTCCCTCCTTTTTTAAAAAGTGGGGTTACATTGGCTACCCTCCACTCCATAGGAACTGATCCAGAGTCAATGGAATGTTGGAAAATGACTGTCAATGCATCCGCTATTTCCAAGGCCACCTCCTTAAGTACTCTAGGATGCAGGCCATCAGGCCCTGGGGATTTATCGGCCTTCAATCCCATCAATTTCCCCAACACAATTTCCCGACTAATAAAGATTTCCCTCAGTTCCTCTTCCTTACTAGACCCTCTGACCCCTTTTATATCCGGAAGGTTGTTTGTATCCTCCTTAGTGAATACCGAACCAAAGTACTTGTTCAATTGATCCGCCATTTCTTTGTTCCCCGTTATGACTTCCCCTGATTCTGACTGCAGGGGACCTACGTTTGTCTTCACCAACCTTTTTCTCTTTACATACCTATAGAAACTTTTGCAATCCGCCTTAATGTTCCCTGCAAGCTTCTTCTCGTACTCCATTTTCCCTGTCCTAATCAAACCCTTTGTCCTCCTCTGCTGAGTTCTAAATTTCTCCCAGTCCCCAGGTTCGCTGCTATTTCTGGCCAATTTGTATGCCACTTCCTTGGCTTTAATACTATCCCTGATTTCCCTAGATAGCCACGGTTGAGCCACCTTCCCCTTTTTATTTTTACGCCAGACAGGAATGTACAATTGTTGTACTTCATCCATGCGGTCTCTAAATGTCTGCCATTGCCCATCCACAGTCAACCCCCTAAGTATCATTCGCCAATCTATCCTAGCCAATTCACGCCTCATACCTTCAAAGTTACCCTTCTTTAAGTTCTGGACCATGGTCTCTGAAATTACTGTTTCATTCTCCATCCTAATGCAGAATTCCACCATATTATGGTCACTCTTCCCCAAGGGGCCTCGCACAATGAGATTGCTAATTAATCCTCTCTCATTACACAACACCCAGTCTAAGATGGCCTCCCCCCTAGTTGGTTCCTCAACATATTGGTCTAGAAAACCATCCCTTATGCACTCCAGGAAATCCTCCTCCACCGTATTGCTTCCAGTTTGGCTAGCCCAATCTATGTGCATATTAAAGTCACCCATTATAACTGCTACACCTTTATTGCATGCACCCCTAATTTCCTGTTTGATGCCCTCCCCAACATCCCTACTACTGTTTGGAGGTCTGTACACAACTCCTACTAACGTTTTTTGCCCTTTGGTGTTCTGCAGCTCTACCCATATAGATTCCACATCATCCAAGCTAATGTCTTTCCTAACTATTGCATTAATCTCCTCTTTAACCAGCAATGCTACCCCACCTCCTTTTCCTTTTATTCTATCCTTCCTGAATGTTGAATACCCCTGAATGTTGAGTTCCCAGCCCTGATCATCCTGGAGCCACGTCTCCGTAATCCCAATCACATCATATTTGTTAACATCTATTTGCACAATTAATTCATCCACCTTATTGCGGATACTCCTTGCATTAAGACACAAAGCCTTCAGGCTTGTTTTATTAACACCCTTTGTCCTTTTAGAATTTTGCTGTACAGTGGCCCTTTTTGTTCTTTGCCTTGGGTTTCTCTGCCCTACACTTTTCCTCATCTCCTTTCTGTCTTTTGCTTTTGGCTCCTTTTTGTTTCCCTCTGTCTCCCTGCATTGGTTCCCATGAGATTGATATAGAGCTGTGGAGAGAGAGAAGGACAGTGGGATTAGTTTGGGATTGTTACAGGGCTATGGGGAGAGAGCGGGGCAGTGGGATTAGTTTGGGATTGATACAGGGCTATGGCGGGAGAGTGTGTGGAAGTGGGATTGGTTTGAGATTGATATAGAGCTATGGATAGAGAGAAGGACAGTGGGATTAGTTTGGGATTGTTACAGGGCTATGGGGAGAGAGCGGGCCAGTGGGATTCGTTTGGGGATTGATACAGGGCTATAGGGAGACAGGGCAGTGGGATTAGTTTGGGGATTGATACAGGGCTATGGGGAGAGAGTGGGGCAGTGGGATTAGTTTGGGATTGATACAGGGCTATGGGGAGAGAGCGGGCCAGTGGGATTAGTTTGGGATTATTACAGGGCTATGGGGAGAGAGCGGGGAAGTGGGATTACTTTGGGATCGTTACAGGGCTATGGCGGGAGAGCGGGGCAGTGGAATTAGATTGGGATTGATACAGGGCTAGGGGGAGAGAGGGCAGTGGGATTAGTTTGGTGATTGACAGGGCTATGGGGAGAGAGGGTAGTGTGATTAGTTTGGGGATTGATACAGGGCTATGGGGAGAGAGGGCAGTGGGATTAGTTTGGTGATTGATACAGGGCTATGGGGAGAGAGTGTAGTGTGATTAGTTTGGGGATTGATGCAGGGCTATGGGGAGAGCGAGCGGGGCAGTGGGATTAGTTTGGGATTGTTACAGGGCTATCGGGAGAGAGCGGGGCAGTGGGATTAGTTTGTAGATTGATACACGGGTATGGGGAGAGAGCGGGGCTGTGGGATTAGTTTGGGGATTGATACAGGGCTGTGGGAAGACAGGGCAGTGGGATTAGTTTGGGGATTGTTACAGGGCTATGGGGTGATAGCGGGGAAGTGGGATTAGTTTGGGGATAGATACAGGGCTATGCGGAGAGAGCGGGGCACTGGGATTAGTTTGGGGATTTATACAGGGGTATGTGGAGAGAGCGGGGCAGTGGGATTAGTTTTGGGATTGATACAGGGCTATGGGGAGACAGGGCAATGGGATTAGTTTGGGGATTGATACAGGGCTATGGGGAGAGTGTGGGGCAGTGGGATTAGTTTGGGACTGATACACGGCTATGGGGAGAGAGTGGGCCAGTGGGATTAGTTTGAGATTGATACAGGGCTATGGGGAGAGATCGGGGCAGTGGGATTAGTTTGGGATCGTTACAGGTCTATGGCGGGAGAGCGGAGCAGTGGGATTAGTTTGGGGATTGATACAGGGCTATGGGGAGAGAGGGCAGTGGGATTAGTTTGGGATTGTTACAGGGCTATGGGGAGAGAGCGGGGCAGTGGGATTAGTTTGGGGATTGATACAGGGCTATGGGGAGAGAGTTGGGCAGTGGGATTAGTTTGGGATTGATACAGGGCTATGGGGAGAGAGAGCGGGCAGTGAGATTAGTTTGGAGATTGATACAGGGCTCTGGAGCGAGAGCGGGGCAGTGGGATTAGTTTGGGGATTGATACAGGGCTATGGGGAGAGAGGGCAGTGGGATTAGTTTGGGATTGTTACAGGGCTATGGGGAGAGAGCGGGGCATTGGGATTATTTTAGGGATTGATGCAGGGCGATGGGATTCGTTTGGGGATTGATACAGGGGTATGGGGAGAGCGCTGGGAGAGGGATTAGTTTGGGATTCTTACAGGGCTATGGGGAGAGAGCGGGGCAGTGGGATTAGTTTGTGGATTGATACAATGGTATGGGGAGAGAGCGGGGCAGTGGGATTAGTTTGGGGATTGATACAGTGCTATGGGGAGACAGGGCAGTGGTATTAGTTTGGGGATTGATACAGGGGTATGGGGAGAGAATGGGGCAGTGGGATTAGTTTGGGATTGATCCAGTGCTTTGGGGAGAGAGAGCGGGGCAGTGGGTTTAGTTTGGAGATTGAAACAGGGCTATGGGGAGATAGCGGGGCAGTGGGATTAGTTTGGGGATTCATACAGGGCTATGGGGAGAGAGGACAGTGGGATTAGTTTGGGATTGTTACAGGGCTATGGGGAGAGAGCGAGGCAGTGGGATTAGTTTGGGATTGATACAGTGCTATGGGGAGAGAGGGCAGTGGGATTAGTTTGGAGATTGATACAGGGCTATGGGGAGAGAGCGGGGCAGTGGGATTAGTTTGGGATTGATACAGGGCTGTGGGGAGAGAGCGGGGCAGTGGGATTAGTATGGGGATAGAGCGGGGCAGTGAGGTTAGTTTGGGGATTGATACAGGGCTATGGGGAGAGAGCGGGGCAGTGGGATTTGTTTGGGATTGATACAGGGCTATGGGGAGAGCGCGGGGCAGTGGGATTAGTTTGGGGATTGATACAGGTCTATGGGGAGAGAGTGGGGCAGTGGGATTAGTTTGGGGATTGATACAGGGCTATGGGGAGAGAGCGGGGCAGTGGGATTAGTTTGGTATTGATACAGGGCTATGGGGAGAGAGCGGGGCAGGGGGATTAGTTTGGGATTGATGCAGGGCTCTGGGGAGAGCGCGGGGCAGTGGGATTAGTTTGGGGATTGATACAGGTCTATGGGGAGAGAGAGAGTGGGGCAGTGGGATTAGTTTGGGGATTGATACAGGGCGATGGGGAGAGAGCGGGGCAGTGGGATTTGTTTGGGATTGATACAGGGCTATGGGGAGATAGTGGGGCAGTGGGATTAGTTTGGGGATTGATACAGGGCTATGGGGAGAGAGCGGGGCAGTGGGATTAGTTTGGGGATTGATACAGGTCTATGGGGAGAGAGTGGGGCAGTGGGATTAGTTTGGGGATTGATACAGTGCTATGGGGAGAGAGCGGGGCAGTGGGATTAGTTTGGGATTTTTACAGGGCTGTGGGGAGAGAGCGGGGCAGTGGGATTAGTTTGTGGATTTATACAGAGGTATGGGGAGAGAGCGGGGCAGTGGGATTAGTTTTGGGATTGATACAGGGCTATGGGGAGACAGGGCAGTGGGATTAGTTTGGGGATTGATACAGGGCTATGGGGAGAGAGTGTGGCAGTGGGATTAGTTTGGGACTGAAACAGGGCTATGGGGAGAGAGCGGGCCAGTGGGATTAGTTTGGGATTGATACAGGGCTATGGGGAGAGATCGGGGCATTGGGATTAGTTTGGGATCGTTACAGGGCTATGGCGGGAGAGCGGGGCAGTGGAATTAGATTGGGATTGATACAGGGCTATGGAGAGAGAGCGGGGCAGTGGGATTAGTTTGGGGATTGATACAGGGCTATGGGGAGAGAGGGCAGTGGGATTAGTTTGGGATTGTTACAGGGCTGTGGGGAGAGAGCGGGGCAGTGGGATTAGTTTGTGGATTGATACAGGGCTATGGGCAGAGAGCGGGGCAGCGGGATTAGTTTGGGGATTGATACAGGGCTATGGGGAGACTGGGCAGTAGGATTAATTTGGGGATTGATACAGGGCTCTGGGGCGAGAGCGGGGCATTGGGATTATTTTCGGGATTGATACAGGGCGATGGGATTCGTTTGGGGATTGGGGTATGGGGAGAGCGCTGGGAGTGGGATTACTTTGGGGATTGATACAGGGCTATGGGGAGAGAGCGGGGCAGTGCCATTAGTTTGTGGATTGATAAAGGGCTATGAGGAGAGAGAGCAGGGCAGTGGGATTAGTTTGGGGATTGATACAGGGCTATGTGGAGAGAGCGGGTCAATGGAATTAGTTTGGGATTCTTACAGGGCTATGGGGAGAGAGCGGGTCAGTGGAATTAGTTTGGCATTGTTACAGGGCTATGGGGTGATAGCGGGGCAGTGGGATTCGTTTGGGGATTGATACAGTGCTATGAGGAGAGACGGCAGTGGGATTAGTTTGGGGATTGATACAGGGCTATGGGGAGAGAGCGGGGCAGTGGGATTAGTTTGGGATTGCTACAGGGCTATGGGGAGAGAGCGGGGCAGTGGGATTAGTTTGGGGATTGATACAGGGCTATGGGGAGAGAGGGTAGTGTGATTAGTTTGGGGATTGATACAGGGCTATGGGGAGAGAGTGTGGAAGTGGGATTGGTTTGAGATTGATATAGAGCTATGGAGAGAGAGAAGGACAGTGGGATTAGTTTGGGATTGTTACAGGGCTATGGGGAGAGAGCGGGGCTGTGGGATTAGTTTGGGATTCATACAGGGCTATGGGGAGACAGGGCAGTGGGATTAGTTTGGGGATTGATACAGGGCTATGGGGAGAGAGTGGGGCAGTGGGATTCGTTTGGGATTGTTACAGGGCTATGGGGAGAGAGCGGGGAAGTGGGATTAGTTTGGGATCGTTACAGGGCTATGGCGGGAGAGCGGGGCAGTGGAATTAGATTGGGATTGATACAGGGCTATGGGGAGAGAGCGGGTCAGTGAGATTAGTTTGTGGATTGTTACAGGGCTATGGAGAGAGAGAAGGACAGTGGGATTAGTTTGGGATTGTTACAGGGCTATGGGGAGAGAGCGGGGCAGTGGGATTAGTTTGGGGATTGATACAGTGCTATGGGGAGAGAGGGCAGTGGAATTAGTTTGGTGATTGATACAGGGCTATGGGGAGAGAAGGACAGTGGGATTAGTTTGGGATTGTTACAGGGCTATGGGGAGAGAGTGGGGCAGTGGGATTAGTTTGGGATTGATACAGGGCTATGGGGAGAGAGCGGGGCAGTGGGATTAGTTTGGGGATTGATACAGGTCTATGGGGAGAGAGTGGGGCAGTGGGATTAGTTTGGGGATTGATACAGTGCTATGGGGAGAGAGCGGGGCAGTGGGATTAGTTTGGGATTTTTACAGGGCTGTGGGGAGAGAGCGGGGCAGTGGGATTAGTTTGTGGATTTATACAGAGGTATGGGGAGAGAGCGGGGCAGTGGGATTAGTTTTGGGATTGATACAGGGCTATGGGGAGACAGGGCAGTGGGATTAGTTTGGGGATTGATACAGGGCTATGGGGAGAGAGTGTGGCAGTGGGATTAGTTTGGGACTGAAACAGGGCTATGGGGAGAGAGCGGGCCAGTGGGATTAGTTTGGGATTGATACAGGGCTATGGGGAGAGATCGGGGCATTGGGATTAGTTTGGGATCGTTACAGGGCTATGGCGGGAGAGCGGGGCAGTGGAATTAGATTGGGATTGATACAGGGCTATGGAGAGAGAGCGGGGCAGTGGGATTAGTTTGGGGATTGATACAGGGCTATGGGGAGAGAGGGCAGTGGGATTAGTTTGGGATTGTTACAGGGCTGTGGGGAGAGAGCGGGGCAGTGGGATTAGTTTGTGGATTGATACAGGGCTATGGGCAGAGAGCGGGGCAGCGGGATTAGTTTGGGGATTGATACAGGGCTATGGGGAGACTGGGCAGTAGGATTAATTTGGGGATTGATACAGGGCTCTGGGGCGAGAGCGGGGCATTGGGATTATTTTCGGGATTGATACAGGGCGATGGGATTCGTTTGGGGATTGGGGTATGGGGAGAGCGCTGGGAGTGGGATTACTTTGGGGATTGATACAGGGCTATGGGGAGAGAGCGGGGCAGTGCCATTAGTTTGTGGATTGATAAAGGGCTATGAGGAGAGAGAGCAGGGCAGTGGGATTAGTTTGGGGATTGATACAGGGCTATGTGGAGAGAGCGGGTCAATGGAATTAGTTTGGGATTCTTACAGGGCTATGGGGAGAGAGCGGGTCAGTGGAATTAGTTTGGCATTGTTACAGGGCTATGGGGTGATAGCGGGGCAGTGGGATTCGTTTGGGGATTGATACAGTGCTATGAGGAGAGACGGCAGTGGGATTAGTTTGGGGATTGATACAGGGCTATGGGGAGAGAGCGGGGCAGTGGGATTAGTTTGGGATTGCTACAGGGCTATGGGGAGAGAGCGGGGCAGTGGGATTAGTTTGGGGATTGATACAGGGCTATGGGGAGAGAGGGTAGTGTGATTAGTTTGGGGATTGATACAGGGCTATGGGGAGAGAGTGTGGAAGTGGGATTGGTTTGAGATTGATATAGAGCTATGGAGAGAGAGAAGGACAGTGGGATTAGTTTGGGATTGTTACAGGGCTATGGGGAGAGAGCGGGGCTGTGGGATTAGTTTGGGATTCATACAGGGCTATGGGGAGACAGGGCAGTGGGATTAGTTTGGGGATTGATACAGGGCTATGGGGAGAGAGTGGGGCAGTGGGATTCGTTTGGGATTGTTACAGGGCTATGGGGAGAGAGCGGGGAAGTGGGATTAGTTTGGGATCGTTACAGGGCTATGGCGGGAGAGCGGGGCAGTGGAATTAGATTGGGATTGATACAGGGCTATGGGGAGAGAGCGGGTCAGTGAGATTAGTTTGTGGATTGTTACAGGGCTATGGAGAGAGAGAAGGACAGTGGGATTAGTTTGGGATTGTTACAGGGCTATGGGGAGAGAGCGGGGCAGTGGGATTAGTTTGGGGATTGATACAGTGCTATGGGGAGAGAGGGCAGTGGGATTAGTTTGGTGATTGATACAGGGCTATGGGGAGAGAAGGACAGTGGGATTAGTTTGGGATTGTTACAGGGCTATGGGGAGAGAGTGGGGCAGTGGGATTAGTTTGGGATTGATACAGGGCTATGGGGAGAGAGCGGGGCAGTGGGATTAGTTTGGGATTGTTACAAGGCTATGGGGAGAGAGCGGGGCAGTCGTATTAGTTTGGGGATTGATACAGGGCTATGGGGAGAGAGAGCGGGGCAGTGGGATTAGTTTGGAGATGGATGCAGGGCTCTGGGGCGAGAGCGGGACAGTGGGATTAGTTTGGGGATTGATACAGGGCTATGGGGAGAGAGGGCAGTGGGATTAGTTTGGGATTGTTACAGGGCTATGGGGAGAGAGCGGGGCAGTGGGATTAGTTTGTGGATTGATACAGGGCTATGGGCAGAGAGCGGGTCAGCGGGATTAGTTTGGGGATTGATACAGGACTATGGGGAGACTGGGAAGTAGGATTAGTTTGGGGATTGATACAGGGCTCTGGGGCGAGAGCGGGGCAGTGGGATTATTTTAGGGATTGATACAGGGCGATGGGATTCGTTTGGGGATTGATACAGGGCTACGGGGAGAGCGCTGGGAGTGGGATGACTTTGGGGATTGATACAGGGCTATGGGTAGAGAGCGGGGCAGTGGGATTAGTTTGGGATTGCTACAGGGCTATGGGGAGAGAGCGGGGCAGTGGGATTAGTTTGGGGATTGATACAGGGCTATGGGGAGAGAGTGGGGCAGTGGGATTAGTTTGGGGATTGATACAGGGTTATGGGGAGAGTGCGGGGCAGTGGGATTGGTTTGGGATTGATACAGGGCTATGGGGAGAGAGCGGGGCAGTGGGATTAGTTTGGGATTCTTACAGGGCTATGGGGAGAAAGCGGGGCAGTGGGATTAGTTTGGGATTTTTACAGGGCTATGGGGAGAGAGCGGGGCAGTGGGATTAGTTTGGGGATTGATACAGGGCTCTGGGGAGAGAGCGGGGCAGTGGGATTAGTTTGGGGATTGATACAGGGCTCTGGGGAGAGAGCGGGGCAGTGGGATTAGTTTGGAGATTGATACAGGGCTATGGGGAGAGAGTACAGAGGGATTAGTTTGGGATTGTTACAGGGCTATGGGGAGAGAGCGAGGCAGTGGGATTAGTTTGGGATTGATACAGGGCTATGGGGAGAGAGCGGGGCAGTGGGAGTAGTTTGTGCATTGATACAGGGCGATGGGGGGAGATCGGGGCAGTGGGATTAGTTTGGGGATTGATACAGGACTATGGGGAGAGAGTGGGGCAGTCGGATTAGTTTGGGATTCTTACAGGGCTATGGGGAGAAAGCGGGGCAGTGTGATTAGTTTGGGATTGTTACAGGGCTATGGGGAGAGAGCGGGGCAGTGGGATTAGTTTGGGATTGTTACAGGGCTATGGGGAGAGAGCGGGGCAGTGGAATTAGTTTGGGGATTGATACAGGGCTATGGGGAGAGAGCGGGGCAGTGGGATTAGTTTGGGGATTGATACAGGGGTATGAGGAGCGAGTGGGGAAGTGGGATTGGTTTGTGATTGATATAGGGCTATGGAGAGAGAGAAGGACAGTGGGATTAGTTTGGGTTTGTTACAGGCTATGGGGAGAGAGCAGGGCAGTGGAATTAGTTTGGGATTGTTACACGGCTATGGGGAGAGAGCGGGGCAGTGGGATTAGTTTGGGGATTGATACAGTGCTATGGGGAGACAGGGCAGTGGGATTAGTTTGGGGATTGATACAGGGCTACGGGTTGAGAGCGGGGCAGTGGGATTAGTTTGGGATTGGTACAGGGCTATGGGGAGAGAGCGGGGCAGTGGGATTAGTTTCGGAATTGATACAGGGCTCTGGGGAGAGCGCGGGGCAGTGGGATTAGTTTGGGGATTGATACAGGGCTACGGGTAGAGAGCGGGGCAGTGAGATTAGTTTGGGATTGGTACAGGGCTATGGGGAGAGAGTGCGGCAGTGGGATTAGTTTCGTGATTGATACAGGGCTCTGGGGAGAGAGCGGGGCAGTGGGATTAGTTTCGGGATTGATACAGGTCTCTGGGGAGAGAGCGGGGCAGTGGGATTAGTTTGGGGATTGATACAGGGCTATGGGGAGAGAGGGTAGTGTGATTAGTTTGGGGATTGATACAGGGCTATGGGGAGAGAGTGTGGAAGTGGGATTGGTTTGAGATTGATATAGAGCTGTGGAGAGAGAGAAGGACAGTGGGATTAGTTTGGGATTGTTACAGGGCTATGGGGAGAGAGCGGGGCAGTGGGATTAGTTTGGGATTGATACAGGGCTATGGCGGGAGAGTCTGTGGAAGTGGGATTGGTTTGAGATTGATATAGAGCTATGGATAGAGAGAAGGACAGTGGGATTAGTTTGGGATTGTTACAGGGCTATGGGGAGAGAGCGGGCCAGTGGGATTCGTTTGGGGATTGATACAGGGCTATAGGGAGACAGGGCAGTGGGATTAGTTTGGGGATTGATACAGGGCTATGGGGAGAGAGTGGGGCAGTGGGATTAGTTTGGGATTGATACAGGGCTATGGGGAGAGAGCGGGCCAGTGGGATTAGTTTGGGATTATTACAGGGCTATGGGGAGAGAGCGGGGAAGTGGGATTACTTTGGGATCGTTACAGGGCTATGGCGGGAGAGCGGGGCAGTGGAATTAGATTGGGATTGATACATGGCTATGGGGAGAGAGGGCAGTGGGATTAGTTTGGTGATTGATACAGGGCTATGGGGAGAGAGGGTAGTGTGATTAGTTTGGGGATTGATACAGGGCTATGGGGAGAGAGGGCAGTGGGATTAGTTTGGTGATTGATACAGGGCTATGGGAAGAGAGTGCAGTGTGATTAGTTTGGGGATTGATGCAGGGCTATGGGGAGAGCGAGCGGGGCAGTGGGATTAGTTTGGGATTGTTACAGGGCTATGGGGAGAGAGCGGGGCAGTGGGATTAGTTTGGAGATTGGTACAGGGCTATGGGGAGAGAGCAGGGCAGTGGGATTAGTTTGGGATTGTTACAGGGCTATCGGGAGAGAGCGGGGCAGTGGGATTAGTTTGTAGATTGATACACGGGTATGGGGAGAGAGCGGGGCTGTGGGATTAGTTTGGGGATTGATACAGGGCTGTGGGAAGACAGGGCAGTGGGATTAGTTTGGGGATTGTTACAGGGCTATGGGGTGATAGCGGGGAAGTGGGATTAGTTTGGGGATAGATACAGGGCTATGCGGAGAGAGCGGGGCACTGGGATTAGTTTGGGGATTTATACAGGGGTATGGGGAGAGAGCGGGGCAGTGGGATTAGTTTTGGGATTGATACAGGGCTATGGGGAGACAGGGCAATGGGATTAGTTTGGGGATTGATACAGGGCTATGGGGAGAGTGTGGGGCAGTGGGATTAGTTTGGGACTGATACACGGCTATGGGGAGAGAGCGGGCCAGTGGGATTAGTTTGGGATTGATACAGGGCTATGGGGAGAGATCGGGGCAGTGGGATTAGTTTGGGATCGTTACAGGTCTATGGCGGGAGAGCGGAGCAGTGGGATTAGTTTGGGGATTGATACAGGGCTATGGGGAGAGAGGGCAGTGGGATTCGTTTGGGATTGTTACAGGGCTATGGGGAGAGAGCGGGGCAGTGGGATTAGTTTGGGGATTGATACAGGGCTATGGGGAGAGAGTTGGGCAGTGGGATTAGTTTGGGATTGATACAGGGCTATGGGGAGAGAGAGCTGGCAGTGGGATTAGTTTGGAGATTGATACAGGGCTCTGGAGCGAGAGCGGGGCAGTGGGATTAGTTTGGGGATTGATACAGGGCTATGGGGAGAGAGGGCAGTGGGATTAGTTTGGGATTGTTACAGGGCTATGGGGAGAGAGCGGGGCAGTGGGATTAGTTTGTGGATTGATACAGGGCTATGGGCAGAGAGCGGGGCAGCGGGATTAGTTTGGGGATTGATACAGGGCTATGGGGAGACTGGGCAGTAGGATAAATTTGGGGATTGATACAGGGCTCTGGGGCGAGAGCGGGGCATTGGGATTATTTTAGGGATTGATGCAGGGCGATGGGATTCGTTTGGGGATTGATACAGGGGTATGGGGAGAGCGCTGGGAGAGGGATTAGTTTGGGATTCTTACAGGGCTATGGGGAGAGAGCGGGGCAGTGGGATTAGTTTGTGGATTGATACAATGGTATGGGGAGAGAGCGGGGCAGTGGGATTAGTTTGGGGATTGATACAGTGCTATGGGGAGACAGGGCAGTGGTATTAGTTTGGGGATTGATACAGGGGTATGGGGAGAGAGTGGGGCAGTGGGATTAGTTTGGGATTGATGCAGTGCTTTGGGGAGAGAGAGCGGGGCAGTGGGTTTAGTTTGGAGATTGAAACAGGGCTATGGGGAGATAGCGGGGCAGTGGGATTAGTTTGGGGATTCATACAGGGCTATGGGGAGAGAGGACAGTGGGATTAGTTTGGGATTGTTACAGGGCTATGGGGAGAGAGCGAGGCAGTGGGATTAGTTTGGGATTGATACAGTGCTATGGGGAGAGAGGGCAGTGGGATTAGTTTGGAGATTGATACAGGGCTATGGGGAGAGAGCGGGGCAGTGGGATTAGTTTGGGATTGATACAGGGCTGTGGGGAGAGAGCGGGGCAGTGGGATTAGTATGGGGATAGAGCGGGGCAGTGAGGTTAGTTTGGGGATTGATACAGGGCTATGGGGAGAGCGCGGGGCAGTGGGATTAGTTTGGGGATTGATACAGGTCTATGGGGAGAGAGTGGGGCAGTGGGATTAGTTTGGGGATTGATACAGGGCTATGGGGAGAGAGCGGGGCAGTGGGATTAGTTTGGTATTGATACAGGGCTATGGGGAGAGAGCGGGGCAGGGGGATTAGTTTGGGATTGATGCAGGGCTCTGGGGAGAGCGCGGGGCAGTGGGATTAGTTTGGGGATTGATACAGGTCTATGGGGAGAGAGAGAGTGGGGCAGTGGGATTAGTTTGGGATTGATACAGGGCTATGGGGAGAGATCGGGGCATTGGGATTAGTTTGGGATCGTTACAGGGCTATGGCGGGAGAGCGGGGCAGTGGAATTAGATTGGGATTGATACAGGGCTATGGAGAGAGAGCGGGGCAGTGGGATTTGTTTGGGATTGATACAGGGCTATGGGGAGATAGTGGGGCAGTGGGATTAGTTTGGGGATTGATACAGGGCTATGGGGAGAGAGCGGGGCAGTGGGATTAGTTTGGGGATTGATACAGGTCTATGGGGAGAGAGTGGGGCAGTGGGATTAGTTTGGGGATTGATACAGTGCTATGGGGAGAGAGCGGGGCAGTGGGATTAGTTTGGGATTTTTACAGGGCTGTGGGGAGAGAGCGGGGCAGTGGGATTAGTTTGTGGATTTATACAGAGGTATGGGGAGAGAGCGGGGCAGTGGGATTAGTTTTGGGATTGATACAGGGCTATGGGGAGACAGGGCAGTGGGATTAGTTTGGGGATTGATACAGGGCTATGGGGAGAGAGTGTGGCAGTGGGATTAGTTTGGGACTGATACAGGGCTATGGGGAGAGAGCGGGCCAGTGGGATTAGTTTGGGATTGATACAGGGCTATGGGGAGAGATCGGGGCATTGGGATTAGTTTGGGATCGTTACAGGGCTATGGCGGGAGAGCGGGGCAGTGGAATTAGATTGGGATTGATACAGGGCTATGGAGAGAGAGCGGGGCAGTGGGATTAGTTTGGGGATTGATACAGGGCTATGGGGAGAGAGGGCAGTGGGATTAGTTTGGGATTGTTACAGGGCTGTGGGGAGAGAGCGGGGCAGTGGGATTAGTTTGTGGATTGATACAGGGCTATGGGCAGAGAGCGGGGCAGCGGGATTAGTTTGGGGATTGATACAGGGCTATGGGGAGACTGGGCAGTAGGATTAATTTGGGGATTGATACAGGGCTCTGGGGCGAGAGCGGGGCATTGGGATTATTTTCGGGATTGATACAGGGCGATGGGATTCGTTTGGGGATTGGGGTATGGGGAGAGCGCTGGGAGTGGGATTACTTTGGGGATTGATACAGGGCTATGGGGAGAGAGCGGGGCAGTGGCATTAGTTTGTGGATTGATAAAGGGCTATGGGGAGAGAGAGCAGGGCAGTGGGATTAGTTTGGGGATTGATACAGGGCTATGTGGAGAGAGCTGGTCAGTGGAATTAGTTTGGGATTCTTACAGGGCTATGGGGAGAGAGCGGGGCAGTGGGATTAGTTTGGGGATTGATACAGGGCTATGGGGAGAGAGCGGGGCAGTGGGATTAGTTTGGGGATTGTTACAGGGCTATGGGGAGAGAGCGGGGCAGTGGGATTAGTTTGGGGATTGGTACAGGGCTATGGGGAGAGAGCGGGGCATTGGCATTAGTTTGTGGATTGATAAAGGGCTATGGGGAGAGAGCGGGGCAGTGGGATTAGTTTGTGGATTGATACAGGGCTATGTGGAGAGAGCGGGTCAGTGGAATTAGTTTGGGATTCTTACATGGCTATGGGGAGAGAGCGGGGCAGTGGAATTAGTTTGTGGATTGATACAGGGCTATGGGGGAGAGAGCGGGGCAGTGGGATTAGTTTGTGGATTGATACAGGGCTATGGGGAGAGAGCGGGTCAGTGGAATTAGTTTGGGATTCTTCCAGGGCTATGGGGAGAGAGCGGGGCAGTGGAATTAGTTTGGGATTCTTACAGGGCTATGGGGAGAGAGCGGGGCAGTAGGATTAGTTTGTGATTGATACAGGGCTGTGGGGAGAGAGCGGGTCAGTGGGATTAGTTTTGGATTCTTACAGGGCTATGGGGAGAGAGCGGGGCAGTAGGATTAGTTTGTGATTGATACAGGGCTATGGGGAGAGAGCGGGGCAGTGGGATTAATTTGGGGATTGATACAGGGCTATGGGCAGAGAGCGGGACAGTGGGATTAGTTTGGGATTCTTACAGGGCTATGGGGAGAGAGCGGGGCAGTGGGATTAGTTTGGGATTGATACAGGGCTATGGGGAGAGAGCGGGGCAGTGGGATTAGTTTGTGGATTGATACAGGGCTATGGGGAGAGAGCGGTGCAGTGGGATTAGTTTGGGATTCTTACAGGGCTATGGGGAGAGAGCGGGGCAGTGGGATTAGTTTGTGGATTGATCCAGGGGTATGGGTAGAGAGCGGGGCAGTGGGATTCGTTTGGGGATTGATACAGGGCTATGGGGAGACAGGGCAGTGGGATTAGTTTGGGGATTGATACAGAGGTATGGGGAGAGAGTGGGGCAGTGGGATTAGTTTGGGATTGATCCAGGTCTTAGGGGAGAGAGAGCGGGGCAGTGGGTGTTTTTTGGAGATTGATACAGCGCTATGGGGAGAGAGCGGGGCAGTGGAATTAGATTGGGATTGATACAGAGCTATGGAGAGAGAGCGGGTCAGTGGGATTAGTTTGGGGATTGATAGAGGGCTATGGGGAGAGAGCGGAGCAGTGGGATTAGTTTGGGGATTGATACAGGGCTATGGGGAGAGAGGGCAGTGGGATTAGTTTGGGATTGTTACAGGGCTATGGGGAGAGAGCGGGGCAGTGGGATTAATTTGGGGATTGATACAGGGCTATGGGGAGAGAGTTGGGCAGTGGGATTAGTTTGGGATTGATACAGGGCTATGGGGAGAGAGAGCGGGGCAGTGGGATTAGTTTGGAGATTGATACAAGACTCTGGAGCGAGAGCGGGTCAGTGGGATTAGTTTGGGGATTGATACAGGGCTATGGGGAGAGAGGGCAGTGGGATTAGTTTGGGATTGGTACAGGGCTATGGGGAGAGAGCGGGGCAGTGGGATTAGTTTGTGGATTGATACAGGGCTATGGGCAGAGAGCGGGGCAGCGGGATTAGTTTGGGGATTGATACAGGGCTATGGGGAGACTGGGCAGTAGGATTAATTTGGGGATTGATGCAGGGTTCTGGGGCAAGAGCGGGGCATTGGGATTATTTTAGGGATTGATACAGGGCGATGGGATTTGTTTGGGGATTGATGCAGGGGTATGGGGAGAGCGCTGCGAGTGGGATTACTTTGGGGTTTGATACAGGGCTATGGGGAGAGAGCGGGGCAGTCGCATTAGTTTGTGGATTGATAAAGGGGTATGGGGAGAGAGAGCAGGCAGTGGGATTAGTTTGGGGATTGATACAGGGCTATGGGGAGAGAGCGGGGCAGTGGGATTAGTTTGGGATTCTTACAGGGCTATGTGGAGAAAGCGGGGCATTGGGATTAGTTTGGGATTGTTACAGGGTTATGGGGAGAGAGCGAGGCAGTGGGATTAGTTTGGGGATTGGTACAGGGCTATGGGGAGAGAGCGGGGCAGTGGCATTAGTTTGTGGATTGATAAAGGGCTATGGGGAGAGAGCGGGGCAGTGGGATTAGTTTGTGGATTGATACAGGGCTATGTGGAGAGAGCGGGTCAGTGGAATTAGTTTGGGATTCTTACAGGGCTATGGGGAGAGAGCGGGGCAGTGGGATTAGTTTGGGATTGATACAGGGCTATGGGGAGAGAGCGGTGCAGTGGGATTAGTTTGTGGATTGATACAGGGCTATGGCCAGAGAGCGGGGCAGTGGGATTAGTTTGGGGATTGATACAGGGCTATGGGGAGCGAGAGCGGGGCAGTGGGATTAGTTTGAGCATTGATACAGGGCTATGGAGAGAGCGGGGCAGTGGGATTAGTTTGGGCATTGATACAGTGCTATGGGGAGAGAGGGCAGTGGGATTAGTTTGGAGATTGATACAGGGCTATGGGGAGAGAGCGGGGCAGTGGGATTAGTTTGGGATTGATACAGGGCTATGGGGAGAGCGCGGGGCAGTGGGATTAGTTTTGGGATTGATACAGGTCTATGGGGAGAGAGTGGGGCAGTGGGATTAGTTTGGGGATTGATACAGGGCTATGGGGAGAGAGCGGGGCAGTGGGATTAGTTTGGGATTGCTACAGGGCTATGAGGAGAGACGGCAGTGGGATTAGTTTGGGGATTGATACAGGGCTATGGGGAGAGAGCGGGGCAGTGGGATTAGTTTGGGATTGCTACAGGGCTATGGGGAGAGAGCGGGGCAGTGGGATTAGTTTGGGGATTGATACAGGGCTATGGGGAGAGAGGGTAGTGTGATTAGTTTGGGGATTGATACAGGGCTATGGGGAGAGAGTGTGGAAGTGGGATTGGTTTGAGATTGATATAGAGCTATGGAGAGAGAGAAGGACAGTGGGATTAGTTTGGGATTGTTACAGGGCTATGGGGAGAGAGCGGGGCTGTGGGATTAGTTTGGGATTCATACAGGGCTATGGGGAGACAGGGCAGTGGGATTAGTTTGGGGATTGATACAGGGCTATGGGGAGAGAGTGGGGCAGTGGGATTCGTTTGGGATTGTTACAGGGCTATGGGGAGAGAGCGGGGAAGTGGGATTAGTTTGGGATCGTTACAGGGCTATGGCGGGAGAGCGGGGCAGTGGAATTAGATTGGGATTGATACAGGGCTATGGGGAGAGAGCGGGTCAGTGAGATTAGTTTGTGGATTGTTACAGGGCTATGGAGAGAGAGAAGGACAGTGGGATTAGTTTGGGATTGTTACAGGGCTATGGGGAGAGAGCGGGGCAGTGGGATTAGTTTGGGGATTGATACAGTGCTATGGGGAGAGAGGGCAGTGGGATTAGTTTGGTGATTGATACAGGGCTATGGGGAGAGAAGGACAGTGGGATTAGTTTGGGATTGTTACAGGGCTATGGGGAGAGAGTGGGGCAGTGGGATTAGTTTGGGATTGATACAGGGCTATGGGGAGAGAGCGGGGCAGTGGGATTAGTTTGGGATTGTTACAAGGCTATGGGGAGAGAGCGGGGCAGTCGTATTAGTTTGGGGATTGATACAGGGCTATGGGGAGAGAGAGCGGGGCAGTGGGATTAGTTTGGAGATGGATGCAGGGCTCTGGGGCGAGAGCGGGACAGTGGGATTAGTTTGGGGATTGATACAGGGCTATGGGGAGAGAGGGCAGTGGGATTAGTTTGGGATTGTTACAGGGCTATGGGGAGAGAGCGGGGCAGTGGGATTAGTTTGTGGATTGATACAGGGCTATGGGCAGAGAGCGGGTCAGCGGGATTAGTTTGGGGATTGATACAGGACTATGGGGAGACTGGGAAGTAGGATTAGTTTGGGGATTGATACAGGGCTCTGGGGCGAGAGCGGGGCAGTGGGATTATTTTAGGGATTGATACAGGGCGATGGGATTCGTTTGGGGATTGATACAGGGCTACGGGGAGAGCGCTGGGAGTGGGATGACTTTGGGGATTGATACAGGGCTATGGGTAGAGAGCGGGGCAGTGGGATTAGTTTGGGATTGCTACAGGGCTATGGGGAGAGAGCGGGGCAGTGGGATTAGTTTGGGGATTGATACAGGGCTATGGGGAGAGAGTGGGGCAGTGGGATTAGTTTGGGGATTGATACAGGGTTATGGGGAGAGTGCGGGGCAGTGGGATTGGTTTGGGATTGATACAGGGCTATGGGGAGAGAGCGGGGCAGTGGGATTAGTTTGGGATTCTTACAGGGCTATGGGGAGAAAGCGGGGCAGTGGGATTAGTTTGGGATTTTTACAGGGCTATGGGGAGAGAGCGGGGCAGTGGGATTAGTTTGGGGATTGATACAGGGCTCTGGGGAGAGAGCGGGGCAGTGGGATTAGTTTGGGGATTGATACAGGGCTCTGGGGAGAGAGCGGGGCAGTGGGATTAGTTTGGAGATTGATACAGGGCTATGGGGAGAGAGTACAGAGGGATTAGTTTGGGATTGTTACAGGGCTATGGGGAGAGAGCGAGGCAGTGGGATTAGTTTGGGATTGATACAGGGCTATGGGGAGAGAGCGGGGCAGTGGGAGTAGTTTGTGCATTGATACAGGGCGATGGGGGGAGATCGGGGCAGTGGGATTAGTTTGGGGATTGATACAGGACTATGGGGAGAGAGTGGGGCAGTCGGATTAGTTTGGGATTCTTACAGGGCTATGGGGAGAAAGCGGGGCAGTGTGATTAGTTTGGGATTGTTACAGGGCTATGGGGAGAGAGCGGGGCAGTGGGATTAGTTTGGGATTGTTACAGGGCTATGGGGAGAGAGCGGGGCAGTGGAATTAGTTTGGGGATTGATACAGGGCTATGGGGAGAGAGCGGGGCAGTGGGATTAGTTTGGGGATTGATACAGGGGTATGAGGAGCGAGTGGGGAAGTGGGATTGGTTTGTGATTGATATAGGGCTATGGAGAGAGAGAAGGACAGTGGGATTAGTTTGGGTTTGTTACAGGCTATGGGGAGAGAGCAGGGCAGTGGAATTAGTTTGGGATTGTTACACGGCTATGGGGAGAGAGCGGGGCAGTGGGATTAGTTTGGGGATTGATACAGTGCTATGGGGAGACAGGGCAGTGGGATTAGTTTGGGGATTGATACAGGGCTACGGGTTGAGAGCGGGGCAGTGGGATTAGTTTGGGATTGGTACAGGGCTATGGGGAGAGAGCGGGGCAGTGGGATTAGTTTCGGAATTGATACAGGGCTCTGGGGAGAGCGCGGGGCAGTGGGATTAGTTTGGGGATTGATACAGGGCTACGGGTAGAGAGCGGGGCAGTGAGATTAGTTTGGGATTGGTACAGGGCTATGGGGAGAGAGTGCGGCAGTGGGATTAGTTTCGTGATTGATACAGGGCTCTGGGGAGAGAGCGGGGCAGTGGGATTAGTTTCGGGATTGATACAGGTCTCTGGGGAGAGAGCGGGGCAGTGGGATTAGTTTGGGGATTGATACAGGGCTATGGGGAGAGAGGGTAGTGTGATTAGTTTGGGGATTGATACAGGGCTATGGGGAGAGAGTGTGGAAGTGGGATTGGTTTGAGATTGATATAGAGCTGTGGAGAGAGAGAAGGACAGTGGGATTAGTTTGGGATTGTTACAGGGCTATGGGGAGAGAGCGGGGCAGTGGGATTAGTTTGGGATTGATACAGGGCTATGGCGGGAGAGTCTGTGGAAGTGGGATTGGTTTGAGATTGATATAGAGCTATGGATAGAGAGAAGGACAGTGGGATTAGTTTGGGATTGTTACAGGGCTATGGGGAGAGAGCGGGCCAGTGGGATTCGTTTGGGGATTGATACAGGGCTATAGGGAGACAGGGCAGTGGGATTAGTTTGGGGATTGATACAGGGCTATGGGGAGAGAGTGGGGCAGTGGGATTAGTTTGGGATTGATACAGGGCTATGGGGAGAGAGCGGGCCAGTGGGATTAGTTTGGGATTATTACAGGGCTATGGGGAGAGAGCGGGGAAGTGGGATTACTTTGGGATCGTTACAGGGCTATGGCGGGAGAGCGGGGCAGTGGAATTAGATTGGGATTGATACATGGCTATGGGGAGAGAGGGCAGTGGGATTAGTTTGGTGATTGATACAGGGCTATGGGGAGAGAGGGTAGTGTGATTAGTTTGGGGATTGATACAGGGCTATGGGGAGAGAGGGCAGTGGGATTAGTTTGGTGATTGATACAGGGCTATGGGAAGAGAGTGCAGTGTGATTAGTTTGGGGATTGATGCAGGGCTATGGGGAGAGCGAGCGGGGCAGTGGGATTAGTTTGGGATTGTTACAGGGCTATGGGGAGAGAGCGGGGCAGTGGGATTAGTTTGGAGATTGGTACAGGGCTATGGGGAGAGAGCAGGGCAGTGGGATTAGTTTGGGATTGTTACAGGGCTATCGGGAGAGAGCGGGGCAGTGGGATTAGTTTGTAGATTGATACACGGGTATGGGGAGAGAGCGGGGCTGTGGGATTAGTTTGGGGATTGATACAGGGCTGTGGGAAGACAGGGCAGTGGGATTAGTTTGGGGATTGTTACAGGGCTATGGGGTGATAGCGGGGAAGTGGGATTAGTTTGGGGATAGATACAGGGCTATGCGGAGAGAGCGGGGCACTGGGATTAGTTTGGGGATTTATACAGGGGTATGGGGAGAGAGCGGGGCAGTGGGATTAGTTTTGGGATTGATACAGGGCTATGGGGAGACAGGGCAATGGGATTAGTTTGGGGATTGATACAGGGCTATGGGGAGAGTGTGGGGCAGTGGGATTAGTTTGGGACTGATACACGGCTATGGGGAGAGAGCGGGCCAGTGGGATTAGTTTGGGATTGATACAGGGCTATGGGGAGAGATCGGGGCAGTGGGATTAGTTTGGGATCGTTACAGGTCTATGGCGGGAGAGCGGAGCAGTGGGATTAGTTTGGGGATTGATACAGGGCTATGGGGAGAGAGGGCAGTGGGATTCGTTTGGGATTGTTACAGGGCTATGGGGAGAGAGCGGGGCAGTGGGATTAGTTTGGGGATTGATACAGGGCTATGGGGAGAGAGTTGGGCAGTGGGATTAGTTTGGGATTGATACAGGGCTATGGGGAGAGAGAGCTGGCAGTGGGATTAGTTTGGAGATTGATACAGGGCTCTGGAGCGAGAGCGGGGCAGTGGGATTAGTTTGGGGATTGATACAGGGCTATGGGGAGAGAGGGCAGTGGGATTAGTTTGGGATTGTTACAGGGCTATGGGGAGAGAGCGGGGCAGTGGGATTAGTTTGTGGATTGATACAGGGCTATGGGCAGAGAGCGGGGCAGCGGGATTAGTTTGGGGATTGATACAGGGCTATGGGGAGACTGGGCAGTAGGATAAATTTGGGGATTGATACAGGGCTCTGGGGCGAGAGCGGGGCATTGGGATTATTTTAGGGATTGATGCAGGGCGATGGGATTCGTTTGGGGATTGATACAGGGGTATGGGGAGAGCGCTGGGAGAGGGATTAGTTTGGGATTCTTACAGGGCTATGGGGAGAGAGCGGGGCAGTGGGATTAGTTTGTGGATTGATACAATGGTATGGGGAGAGAGCGGGGCAGTGGGATTAGTTTGGGGATTGATACAGTGCTATGGGGAGACAGGGCAGTGGTATTAGTTTGGGGATTGATACAGGGGTATGGGGAGAGAGTGGGGCAGTGGGATTAGTTTGGGATTGATGCAGTGCTTTGGGGAGAGAGAGCGGGGCAGTGGGTTTAGTTTGGAGATTGAAACAGGGCTATGGGGAGATAGCGGGGCAGTGGGATTAGTTTGGGGATTCATACAGGGCTATGGGGAGAGAGGACAGTGGGATTAGTTTGGGATTGTTACAGGGCTATGGGGAGAGAGCGAGGCAGTGGGATTAGTTTGGGATTGATACAGTGCTATGGGGAGAGAGGGCAGTGGGATTAGTTTGGAGATTGATACAGGGCTATGGGGAGAGAGCGGGGCAGTGGGATTAGTTTGGGATTGATACAGGGCTGTGGGGAGAGAGCGGGGCAGTGGGATTAGTATGGGGATAGAGCGGGGCAGTGAGGTTAGTTTGGGGATTGATACAGGGCTATGGGGAGAGCGCGGGGCAGTGGGATTAGTTTGGGGATTGATACAGGTCTATGGGGAGAGAGTGGGGCAGTGGGATTAGTTTGGGGATTGATACAGGGCTATGGGGAGAGAGCGGGGCAGTGGGATTAGTTTGGTATTGATACAGGGCTATGGGGAGAGAGCGGGGCAGGGGGATTAGTTTGGGATTGATGCAGGGCTCTGGGGAGAGCGCGGGGCAGTGGGATTAGTTTGGGGATTGATACAGGTCTATGGGGAGAGAGAGAGTGGGGCAGTGGGATTAGTTTGGGATTGATACAGGGCTATGGGGAGAGATCGGGGCATTGGGATTAGTTTGGGATCGTTACAGGGCTATGGCGGGAGAGCGGGGCAGTGGAATTAGATTGGGATTGATACAGGGCTATGGAGAGAGAGCGGGGCAGTGGGATTTGTTTGGGATTGATACAGGGCTATGGGGAGATAGTGGGGCAGTGGGATTAGTTTGGGGATTGATACAGGGCTATGGGGAGAGAGCGGGGCAGTGGGATTAGTTTGGGGATTGATACAGGTCTATGGGGAGAGAGTGGGGCAGTGGGATTAGTTTGGGGATTGATACAGTGCTATGGGGAGAGAGCGGGGCAGTGGGATTAGTTTGGGATTTTTACAGGGCTGTGGGGAGAGAGCGGGGCAGTGGGATTAGTTTGTGGATTTATACAGAGGTATGGGGAGAGAGCGGGGCAGTGGGATTAGTTTTGGGATTGATACAGGGCTATGGGGAGACAGGGCAGTGGGATTAGTTTGGGGATTGATACAGGGCTATGGGGAGAGAGTGTGGCAGTGGGATTAGTTTGGGACTGATACAGGGCTATGGGGAGAGAGCGGGCCAGTGGGATTAGTTTGGGATTGATACAGGGCTATGGGGAGAGATCGGGGCATTGGGATTAGTTTGGGATCGTTACAGGGCTATGGCGGGAGAGCGGGGCAGTGGAATTAGATTGGGATTGATACAGGGCTATGGAGAGAGAGCGGGGCAGTGGGATTAGTTTGGGGATTGATACAGGGCTATGGGGAGAGAGGGCAGTGGGATTAGTTTGGGATTGTTACAGGGCTGTGGGGAGAGAGCGGGGCAGTGGGATTAGTTTGTGGATTGATACAGGGCTATGGGCAGAGAGCGGGGCAGCGGGATTAGTTTGGGGATTGATACAGGGCTATGGGGAGACTGGGCAGTAGGATTAATTTGGGGATTGATACAGGGCTCTGGGGCGAGAGCGGGGCATTGGGATTATTTTCGGGATTGATACAGGGCGATGGGATTCGTTTGGGGATTGGGGTATGGGGAGAGCGCTGGGAGTGGGATTACTTTGGGGATTGATACAGGGCTATGGGGAGAGAGCGGGGCAGTGGCATTAGTTTGTGGATTGATAAAGGGCTATGGGGAGAGAGAGCAGGGCAGTGGGATTAGTTTGGGGATTGATACAGGGCTATGTGGAGAGAGCTGGTCAGTGGAATTAGTTTGGGATTCTTACAGGGCTATGGGGAGAGAGCGGGGCAGTGGGATTAGTTTGGGGATTGATACAGGGCTATGGGGAGAGAGCGGGGCAGTGGGATTAGTTTGGGGATTGTTACAGGGCTATGGGGAGAGAGCGGGGCAGTGGGATTAGTTTGGGGATTGGTACAGGGCTATGGGGAGAGAGCGGGGCATTGGCATTAGTTTGTGGATTGATAAAGGGCTATGGGGAGAGAGCGGGGCAGTGGGATTAGTTTGTGGATTGATACAGGGCTATGTGGAGAGAGCGGGTCAGTGGAATTAGTTTGGGATTCTTACATGGCTATGGGGAGAGAGCGGGGCAGTGGAATTAGTTTGTGGATTGATACAGGGCTATGGGGGAGAGAGCGGGGCAGTGGGATTAGTTTGTGGATTGATACAGGGCTATGGGGAGAGAGCGGGTCAGTGGAATTAGTTTGGGATTCTTCCAGGGCTATGGGGAGAGAGCGGGGCAGTGGAATTAGTTTGGGATTCTTACAGGGCTATGGGGAGAGAGCGGGGCAGTAGGATTAGTTTGTGATTGATACAGGGCTGTGGGGAGAGAGCGGGTCAGTGGGATTAGTTTTGGATTCTTACAGGGCTATGGGGAGAGAGCGGGGCAGTAGGATTAGTTTGTGATTGATACAGGGCTATGGGGAGAGAGCGGGGCAGTGGGATTAATTTGGGGATTGATACAGGGCTATGGGCAGAGAGCGGGACAGTGGGATTAGTTTGGGATTCTTACAGGGCTATGGGGAGAGAGCGGGGCAGTGGGATTAGTTTGGGATTGATACAGGGCTATGGGGAGAGAGCGGGGCAGTGGGATTAGTTTGTGGATTGATACAGGGCTATGGGGAGAGAGCGGTGCAGTGGGATTAGTTTGGGATTCTTACAGGGCTATGGGGAGAGAGCGGGGCAGTGGGATTAGTTTGTGGATTGATCCAGGGGTATGGGTAGAGAGCGGGGCAGTGGGATTCGTTTGGGGATTGATACAGGGCTATGGGGAGACAGGGCAGTGGGATTAGTTTGGGGATTGATACAGAGGTATGGGGAGAGAGTGGGGCAGTGGGATTAGTTTGGGATTGATCCAGGTCTTAGGGGAGAGAGAGCGGGGCAGTGGGTGTTTTTTGGAGATTGATACAGCGCTATGGGGAGAGAGCGGGGCAGTGGAATTAGATTGGGATTGATACAGAGCTATGGAGAGAGAGCGGGTCAGTGGGATTAGTTTGGGGGTTGATAGAGGGCTATGGGGAGAGAGCGGAGCAGTGGGATTAGTTTGGGGATTGATACAGGGCTATGGGGAGAGAGGGCAGTGGGATTAGTTTGGGATTGTTACAGGGCTATGGGGAGAGAGCGGGGCAGTGGGATTAATTTGGGGATTGATACAGGGCTATGGGGAGAGAGTTGGGCAGTGGGATTAGTTTGGGATTGATACAGGGCTATGGGGAGAGAGAGCGGGGCAGTGGGATTAGTTTGGAGATTGATACAAGACTCTGGAGCGAGAGCGGGTCAGTGGGATTAGTTTGGGGATTGATACAGGGCTATGGGGAGAGAGGGCAGTGGGATTAGTTTGGGATTGGTACAGGGCTATGGGGAGAGAGCGGGGCAGTGGGATTAGTTTGTGGATTGATACAGGGCTATGGGCAGAGAGCGGGGCAGCGGGATTAGTTTGGGGATTGATACAGGGCTATGGGGAGACTGGGCAGTAGGATTAATTTGGGGATTGATGCAGGGTTCTGGGGCAAGAGCGGGGCATTGGGATTATTTTAGGGATTGATACAGGGCGATGGGATTTGTTTGGGGATTGATGCAGGGGTATGGGGAGAGCGCTGCGAGTGGGATTACTTTGGGGTTTGATACAGGGCTATGGGGAGAGAGCGGGGCAGTCGCATTAGTTTGTGGATTGATAAAGGGGTATGGGGAGAGAGAGCAGGCAGTGGGATTAGTTTGGGGATTGATACAGGGCTATGGGGAGAGAGCGGGGCAGTGGGATTAGTTTGGGATTCTTACAGGGCTATGTGGAGAAAGCGGGGCATTGGGATTAGTTTGGGATTGTTACAGGGTTATGGGGAGAGAGCGAGGCAGTGGGATTAGTTTGGGGATTGGTACAGGGCTATGGGGAGAGAGCGGGGCAGTGGCATTAGTTTGTGGATTGATAAAGGGCTATGGGGAGAGAGCGGGGCAGTGGGATTAGTTTGTGGATTGATACAGGGCTATGTGGAGAGAGCGGGTCAGTGGAATTAGTTTGGGATTCTTACAGGGCTATGGGGAGAGAGCGGGGCAGTGGGATTAGTTTGGGATTGATACAGGGCTATGGGGAGAGAGCGGTGCAGTGGGATTAGTTTGTGGATTGATACAGGGCTATGGCCAGAGAGCGGGGCAGTGGGATTAGTTTGGGGATTGATACAGGGCTATGGGGAGCGAGAGCGGGGCAGTGGGATTAGTTTGAGCATTGATACAGGGCTATGGAGAGAGCGGGGCAGTGGGATTAGTTTGGGCATTGATACAGTGCTATGGGGAGAGAGGGCAGTGGGATTAGTTTGGAGATTGATACAGGGCTATGGGGAGAGAGCGGGGCAGTGGGATTAGTTTGGGATTGATACAGGGCTATGGGGAGAGCGCGGGGCAGTGGGATTAGTTTTGGGATTGATACAGGTCTATGGGGAGAGAGTGGGGCAGTGGGATTAGTTTGGGGATTGATACAGGGCTATGGGGAGAGAGCGGGGCAGTGGGATTTGTTTGGGATTGATACAGGGCTATGGGGAGAGCGCGGGGCAGTGGGATTAGTTTTGGGATTGATACAGGTCTATGGGGAGAGAGTGGGGCAGTGGGATTAGTTTGGGGATTGATACAGGGCTATGGGGAGAGAGCGGGGCAGTGGGATTAATTTGGGGATTGATACAGGTCTATGGGGAGAGAGTGGGGCAGTGGGATTAGTTTGGGGATTGATGCAGGGCTATGGGGTGAGAGCGGGGCAGTGGGATTAGTTTGGGGATTGATACAGGTCTATGGGGAGAGAGCGGGGCAGTGGGATTAGTTTGGGATTTTTACAGGGCCATGGGGAGAGAGCGGGGTAGTGGGATTAGTTTGGGATTTTTACAGGGCTATGGGGAGAGAGCGGGGCAGTGGGATTAGTTTGGGATTGATACTCAGGTAGAGAATGGAAGCTGGGCAGTTCCTGCTCCATGCGACTCAGTCATTTGTGGCATCCAATTCGAAAGTTCGGTAATTACTGACATGAAAAGAGCACTGAAGCCTGTTTGGGCCAACTCCAGCTGAAACGAGCTCTGTCCCCTGGATTTTCCAGTCCCTATCCGGGGAGAGAGTGACAGAGTTATGGTTCAGTCTCATGATCTCGCCAGCGAGGTGGATCTACAGATCTCAGGAGTTTCTGAGAATACTTAAGAACATTAGCATTCATTTCGGTCCATTGTGTCCGTGCCGGCTGACCAAGAGCTACCCAGCCTAATCCCACTCTCCAGCTCTGGGTCCGTAGCCCTGTAGGTTACGGCACTTCAAGTGCACCTCCAAGTACTTTTTAAATGTGGTGAGGGTTTCTACCTCTACCACCCTTTCAGGCAGTGAGTTCCAGACCCTCACCACCCTCTGGGTGAAGACATTTCCCCTCAAATCCCCTCTAAACCTCCCCTCATTTACTTTAAATCCATGACCCCTGGTTGTTGACCCCTCTGCTAAGGGGAAACAGGTCCATCCTATCCACTCTATCCAGGCCCCTCATCATTTTATACACCTCAATCAGGTCTCCCCTCAGCCTCGTCTGTTCCAAAGAAAACAACCCCAGCCTATCCAATCTTTCCTCATCGCTAAAATTCTCCAGTCCCGGCAACAGCCTAGTAAATCTCCTCTGCACCCTCTCCAGTGCAATCACATCTTTGCTGTAATGTGGTGACCAGAACTTAACGCAGTACTCCAGCTGTGGCCTAACCCAGTGCTTTATGCAGTTCAAGGATTAGGAGCAGGAGTCGGCCATTCGGCCCCTTGAGCCTGCTCGGCCCTTCAACGAGATCACGGCTGACCGTCGACCCTAAGTCCACTTTCCCGCCTGATCCCCATATCCCTCGATTCCACGCAAGTCTAAAAATCTACCGATCTCAGCCTGGAATATACTCAACGACTGAACCTCCACAGCCCTCTGGGGGCAGAGAATTCCAAAGATTCACCCCCCTCTGAGTGAAGAAGTTTCTCCTCATCTCAGTCCTCAATGGCTGAGCCCTTATCCTGAGACTGTGACCCCTGGTTCTAGACTCCCCAGCCCGGGGGGGAAACACCCTCCCTGTATCTACCCTGTCAATGCCTACCCCTCAAAATCTTATATGTTTCAATGAGATCACCTCTCATTCTTCTAAACTCGAGGGAATATAAGCCTAGTCATTACCATCACCGAATCCCCCCACCATCAACATCCTGGGGGTCACCATTGACCAGAAACTTAACTGGACCAGCCACATAAATACTGTGGCAACAAGAGCGGGTCAGAGGCTGGGTATTCTGTGGCCAGTGTCTCACCTCCTGACTCCCCAAAGCCTTTCCACCATCTACAAGACACAAGTCAGGAGTGTGATGTTACGACATCAGAAACACACACATACACAAGATGGCTCTACAGGAACTTGTCATGTGACCTTGTCACATGGTCCTTTTATTACATACATTGTTAGTTGCATTGCCAGAGTAGTCCACTAGGTGGAGCAGTAGTCCACTGGGGGGAGCTTCTCCCTCCTTCATGAAGAAGTAATCATAACAAAATAAATCATTCTCCATACTTGCATGGTTATACACATCAAAAAATATGGACTTATTTTGCCATATTCACAACTCAAACTTAAGCACTTGTTTTCTGTTTCGAAGAGGATACCTTTGCTCTCGAACAGAACTTTCCAAACATAGGACCGAGATGAGGAGGAATTTCTTCACCCAGAGAGTGGTGAACCTGTGGAATTCACTACCACAGAAAGTTGTTGAGGCCAATTCACTAAATATATTCAAAAACAAGTTAGATGAAGTCCTTACTACTAAGGGCATCAAGGGGTATGGCGAGAAAGCAGGAATGGGGTACTGAAGTTGCATGTTCAGCCATGAACTCATTGAATGGCGGTGCAGGCTAGAAGGGCCGAATGGCCGACTCCTGCACCTATTTTCTATGTTTCTATCTTTCTATAACCATTCATCAGTAACTGTTATAAGCTGGAGACAAATAACCTGAACACCTTGTTTTCGTTCAGATTACAATGATTGCAGTTAGTCCTGACTAAAGCTCCAAAGACCCATGATGAGTGGTCTGTCAATACAGAGGTTTACATGTTAAACTTAGTGTGATGGTGCTATAGTGCTGAGCATAGCTGCCTTCCCAGGGGTTGACTCAGGTTTCATTCTCGGCCAGCACAAACAGGCTCCATTTAATACAGTTTATGTCACCATGTCGCAGTTTAGAACCGAACACGAGTGCCTTCCAGCAAATGCTATTTCTCTAACATTTACAAAGCACATTCATCATCCATTTATTTATCACATAAAATTGAGGTTTCATTCATTTTTGGTGATAACTATTGTTTAATCTAGAGGGGACTGAAGAAAAAGTAACTGGGGTGAGGACTCAGTCCAGACTTTAAACTAATAAATGGGGTGAGGGCTCGGTCCAAGCAAGATTACTATTGACAGTGACCATTTGTAATTGGAGGGAAGGTGTCCCAGCACCGTGCTTACATTCTGATTAAAATGATTGCACAGCAATTTATTTGTCCCGCTGAAGACCCGTAAGAAGCAGTTTGTCTGCAAATACAAAATGACTGATGTGTGGGCGATGGTGGTATAGTGCCGAGCATAGCTGCCTTTCAAGCAGTTGACCCGGGTTTGATTCTTGGCCATCTCAACCGAGGTACTTTTAATATCCGTCGCAGGTCAGAACTGAATTATGGAATCTTGCAGCAGGATTTTACAACAAGACAACTGTCAATGCCATTTGAAAATTAAAATTAACAAAATTAAACTAAAAGGGACTTCAAACTAATAAATGAGTACTCAGTGAAAAACTACAGTACAAATGGTGGTTAAATGTCCAAAAAATGGGTGAAGAGCAGAGGTCGGGTCCCAAACAGTGCCAAGGATACTCCAAGTGAAGGTAATAGTAAAACAACGAATGTAGTTACAGCAGCAGTGACAGACAAGAAAGGTGTTGATTTAAACGGTATGAGATAGGCGGCATCAATTCTCAATTAAGCAGAAACTGTCAGGTACAGAGGAAGACCCACACTCACATTTCAGAAACTGGCAGATAAATAGAGAAAATCCCACCCTCACATACCAGAGACAGATATCTACCGGGAAAATCCCACCCTCACACCAGAGACAGATATGTACAGGGAAAATCCCAAACTCACATACCAGAGACATTATATATATATATATATACGAGAGGAAATCCCACCCTCACACACCAGAGACAGATATATACAGGGAAAATCCCACCCTCACATATCAGAGACCGATTATATACAGGGAAAATCCCACCTTCACACACCAGAGACAGATATATACAGAGAAAGTCGCACCCTCACACAGCAGAGACAGGTATATACAGAGAAAATCCCACTCTCACACATCCGAGACAGATATATACAGGGAAAAGCTGACCATCACACACCAGATATACACAGGACAAATCCCAGCCTCACATACCAGAGACCGATATATACAGAGAAAATCCCACTCTCACACACCAGAGACAGATATATACAGGGAAAATCCCACCCTCACACACGAGACAGATAGAGACAAGCAAAATCCCACCCTCACACACCAGAGACAGATATATACAGGGAAAATCCCACCATCACACACAAGAGACAGATATATTCAGTGAAAATCCCACCCTCACATACTGGAGATTATATATATAAATATACAGGAAAAATATCACCCTCACACACCAGACAGATACAAAGAGCGAAAATCCCACCCTCACATACCAGAGACAGATATATACAAACAAAATCCCACCCTCACATACCAGAGACAGATATACAGAGGGAAAATTCCATCCTCAACTACCAGAGACAGATATATTCAGGGAAAATCCCATCATCACACACCAGAGACAGATATATTCAGGGAAAATCCCACCCTCACACACCAGAGACAGATATATACCGGGAAAATCCCACCCTCACATACCGGAAACAGATATATACAGGGAAAATCCCACCCTCACACACCAGAGACAGATATATACAGGAAAAATCCCAACATCACACACCAGACAGATATATACAGAGAAATTCCCACCGTCTCACACCAGAGACAGGTATACACAGAGAAAATTACACTCTCACACACCAGAGGCAGATACATACAGGGAAAATCCCACCCTCACATAACGGAGATTATATCTATAAATATACAGGAAAAATACCTCCCTCACAAACCAGACAGATACAAAGAGCGAAATCCCACCCTCACATACCAGAGACAGATATATACAGACACAATCCCACCCTCACATACCAGAGACAGATATATACAGAGAAAATCCCACCCTCACATACTGGAGACAGACCTATACAGGGAAAATCCCACCCTCACATACCGGAGACAGATCTATACAGGGAAAAGCCCACCCTCACACACCAGAGACAGATATGGCCCTGTACAACTGTAGCAATACCTCCCAAGGCCCTGTACAACTGTAGCAATACCTCTCTGCCCCTGTACTCAAATCCCCTCGCTATGAAGGCCAACATGCCATTTGCTTTCTTCACCGCCTGCTGTACCTGCATGCCAACCTTCAATGACTGATGTACCATGACACCCAGGTCTCGTTGCACCTCCCCTTTTCCTAATCTGTCACCATTCAGATAATAGACTGTCTCTCTGTTTTTACCACCAAAGTGGATAACCTCACATGTATCCACATTATACTTCATCTGCCATGCATTTGCCCACTCACCTAACCTATCCAAGTCACTCTGCAGCCTCATAGCATCCTCCTCGCAGCTCACACTGCCACCCAACTTAGTGTCATCCACAAATTTGGAGATACTACATTTAATCCCCTCGTCCAAATCATTAATGTACAATGTAAACAGCTGGGGCCCCAGCACAGCATATTCAGGGAAAATCCCACCCTCACATACCAGAGACAGATATATACAGGGAAAATCCCACCTTCACACACCAGAGACAGATATATGCAGAGAAAATCGCACCCTCACACAGCAGAGACAGGTATATACAGAGAAAATCCCACTCTCACACATCCGAGACAGATATATACAGGGAAAAGCCGACCATCACACACCAGATATACACAGGACAAATCCCAGCCTCACATACCAGAGACCGATATATACAGAGAAAATCTCACTCTCACACACCAGAGACAGATATATACAGGGAAAATCCCACCCTCACACACGAGACAGATAGAGACAAGGAAAATCCCACCATCACATACCAGAGACAGGCATGTACAAGGAAAATCCCACCCTCACACACCAGATACAGATTTATACAGGGAAAATCCCACCCTCACACACCAGAGACCGATTTAAGCATGGAAAATCCCACCCTCACACACCAGACAGATATATACATAGAAAATCCCACCCTCACACACCAGAGACCGATTTATGCATGGATAATCCCACCCTCACACACCAGAGACCGATTTAAGCATGGAAAATCCCACCCTCACACACCAGAGACAGATATATTCAGGGAAAATCCCACCCTCACACACGAGACAGATAGAGACAAGGAAAATCCCACCATCACATACCAGAGACAGACATGTACAAGGAAAATCCCACCCTCACACACCAGATACAGATTTATACAGGGAAAATCCCACCCTCACACACCAGAGACCGATTTAAGCATGGAAAATCCTACCCTCACACACCAGACAGATATATACATAGAAAATCCCACCCTCACACACCAGAGACCGATTTATGCATGGATAATCCCACCCTCACACACCAGAGACCGATTTAAGCATGGAAAATCCCACCCTCACACACCAGAGACAGATATATTCAGGGAAAATCCCACCCTCACACACCAGAGACAGATATATTCAGGGAAAATCCCAGCCTGAAACACCAGAGACAGATGTATACAGGGAAAATACCACCATCACATACCAGAGACCGATTTAAGCATGGATAATCCCACCCTCACACACCAAAGACCGATTTAAGCATGGAAAATCCCACCCACACACACCAGAGACAGATATATTCAGGGAAAATCCCAGCCTGAAACACCAGAGACAGATGTATACAGGGAAAATCCCACCATCACACACCAGAGGCAAATACATACAGGGAAAATCCCACTCTCGCATACTGGAGACTATATATTTATATACCGGGAAAATCCCACTCTCACACACGACAGTCAGATATATACAGAGAAAATCACACCCTCACACACCAGACAGATATATACAGGGAAAATCCCACCCTCACATATCAGAGACCGATATATACAGAGAAAATCTTACCCTCACACACCAGAGACAGATACAGACAGGGAAAGTCCCACCATCACAGACCATAACAGATATGCGCAGAGAAAATCCCACCCTCACATGCCAGAGACAGGTATATACAGGAAAAATCCCACCCTCACACACTAGACAGATTATATACAGGGAAAATCCCACCCTCACACACCAGAGACATATATGCAGGGAACATCCCACCATCACATACCAGAGACAGGTATGCACAGAGAAAATCCCACCCTCACATACCAGAGACAGGTATTCACAGAGAAAATCCCACCCTCACGTACCATTGACAGATATGTACAGGGAAAATCCGACCATCACATACCAGAGACAGATATGCACAGAGAAAATCGCACCCTCACATACCAGAGACAGGTATATACAGGGAAAATCCCACCCTCACGTGCCAGTGACAGATATGTACAGGGAAAATCACACCCTCACATACAGAGACAGATATATAGAGAATAAATCCCACCCTTACACACCAGACAGATATATACAGGGAAAATCCCACCCTCACATACCAGAGACCGATTATATACAGAGAAAATTCCACCCGCACATATCGGAGACCGATATATACAGGGAAAATTCCACCCTCACATACCGGAGACAGTATATATATTGAGAAAATCCCACTCCCACACACCAGAGACAGATATATTCAGGGAAAATTCCATCCTCACACACCAGAGACCGATTATATACAGAGAAAATCCCACCCTCAAGCACCAGAGACAGATATTTACTGGGAAAATTCCATCCTCACATACCAGAGATTGATATGTATTGTGAAAATCCCACCCTCACCTACCGGAGACTGTATATATACAGGGAAAATCCCTCCCTCACACACCAGAGACAGAACTATACCGGGAAAATCACACCCTCACACACCAGAGACAGATATATACAAGGAAAATCTCACCCTCACATACCAGAGACAGATATATACAGAGAAAAGCCCACCCTCACACATCAGAGACAGATATATACAGAGAAAATCCCACCCTCACACCAGAGACAGATATATACCGGGAAAATCCCACCCTCACACACCAGAGACAGATATCTACAAGGAAAATCTCACCCTCACATACCAGAGACAGATATATACAGAGAAAATCCGGCCCTCACATACTAGACAGATATATACAGAGAAAATCCCACCCTCACACCAGAGACAGATATATACCGAGAAAATCCCACCCTCACACACCAGAGACAGATATATAGAGAGAAAATCCCACTCTCTCATACCAGAGACAGATATATACAGAGAAAATCTCATCCTCACATACCAGAGACAGATATATGCTGAGAAAATCCGACCATCACACATGAGAGACTAATATATACAGGGAAAATCCCACCCTCACACACCAGAGACAGATATATTCAGGGAAATTTCCATCCTCACATACCAGAGCCAGATATATACAAGGAAAATCTCACCCTCACATAGCAGGGACAGATAGATATATACAGAGAAAATCCAACCCTCACATACTAGACAGATATGTACAGAGAAAATCCCACCCTCACACCAGGGACGGGTATATACAGGGAAAATCTCATCCTCACACACCAGAGACAGGTATATACCGAGAAAATCGCACTCCCACATACCAGAGACATATGCACAGAGAAAATCGCACCCTCACATACCAGAGACAGATACATACAGAGAAAATCCCACCCTCACACACGAGAGACAGATATATACAGAGAAAATCACACGCTCACACACGAGACAGATATATATACAGGGAAAATCCCAACCTCACACACCAGAGACAGATATATTCAGGAAAAATTGCATCCTCACACAACAGAGCCAGATATATACAAGGAAAATCTCAGCCTCACATACCAGAGACAGATATATACAGAGAAAATCCCACCCTCACACCAGAGACAGATATATACAGGGAAAATCCGACCCTCATGTACCAGAGATGGGTATATACAGGGAAAATCCCACCCTCACACACCAGAGACAGATATTTCCAGAGAAAATCCCACCCTCACACACCAGAGACAGATATATACAGGGAAAATCCCACCCTCACACACCAGAGACTGATTATATACAGGGAAAGTCCCACCCTCACACACCGGAGACCGATTATATACAGGGAAAATCCCACCCTCACACACCAGAGACAGATTTATACAGGAAAAATCCCACCCACACAGACCAGACACAGATATTTCCAGAGAAAATCCCACCCTCACACACCAGAGACAGATATATAGAGAGAAAATCCCACTCTCTCATACCAGAGACAGATATATACAGAGAAAAGCCCACCCTCACACACCAGAGACAGATATATTCAGGGAAAATTCCATCCTCACATACCAGAGCCAGATATATACAAGGAAAATCTCACCCTCACGTCCAGAGACAGATATATACAGAGAAAATTTGACCCTCACATACTAGACAGATATATACAAAGAAAATCCCACCCTCACACCAGAGACGGGTATATACAGGGAAAATCCCACCCTCACACACCAGAGACAGATATATATCGGGAAAATCTCACTCCCACACAGTAGACAGATATATACAGGGAAAATCCCACCCTCACATACCAGAGACAGATATATACAGGGAAAATCCCACCCTCACACACGAGAGACAGATATATACAGGGAAAATCCCACCCTCACACATCAGAGACCGATTATATACAGAGAAAATCCCACCCTCACACACCAGAGACAGATATATATCGAGAAAATCCCACCCTGACACACCAGAGACAGATATGCACAGAGAAAATCCCACCCTGACACACCAGAGGCAGATATCTACAGAGAAAATCCCACCCTCACATACCAGAGACAGATATATGCAGGGAAAATTCTCCCCTCACACACTAGAGACAGAGATATATGCAGGGAAAATCCCACCCTCACATACCAGACAGATATATGCAGGGAAAATCCCACCCTCACATACCAGAGACAGATATATACAGAGAAAATCCCACCCTCACACACCAGACACAGATATATGCAGAGAAAATCCCACCCTCACACACCAGACATAGATATATACAGAGAAAATCCCACCCTCACATACCAGAGACAGATATATACAGGGATCAGCCCACCCTCACACACCAGACACAGATATATGCAGAGAAAATCCCACCCTCACACATCAGAGACAGATATTTCCAGAGAAAATCCCACTCTCACACACCAGAGACAGATATATACAGGGAAACACTGATACTCACACATAAAATGCTGACAGGTGCAAAGTGAAACCCGCATTCCCCTACCAGAAACTGACAAATTCATGGTAAAAACTTTGTAGCAGAAGTTGACAGAAAGCAAGGAAATCCTACAGGTACAGATTATACCCAACACTCACCAGAAACGACAGGTGCAGATTAAATCCCACTCTCACATCCCTGAAAGTGACAGGTACAGATTATACTCCACTCTCATATACCAGCCACAGATTGGCAGGTACAGATGAAATCCCATCCTCACATACCAAGGCCAGAAAAATAGAGAAAAGCCCACCCTCACATACCAGAAAATGACAGGTACAGAATAAAACCCATATTCACACACACCAGAATCTGACAGGTACAGATTTTGATTAAACCCACACTCGCATACCAGAAATGACAGGTACAGATTAAATCCCACACTCACAAAGTGGAAGCTGATGGGTACAGATTTAACGCAACATTTGTATACCAGAAACAACCAGGTACAGACTAAATCTAACACTCACACACCTGAAACAAAGAGGTACCGAATATCCCCCACACTCACTGACAGGTACAGAATAAACATTACACTCACATACTTGGGCAGAAAGGTACAGAATAAACCCCACACTTACATATCAGAACCTGCCAGGTACAGATGAAACCCAACTCTCACATACCAGAATCAGACAGATGCAGATTAAATTCCACACTCGCATACTAGAGACTGATGGGTATAAAATAAATCCAACACTTGCATACCAGAAATTGACAAGTACAGAATAAAACACACAACTCACATACCAGAAACAGATAGGTACAGATTAAACTCCAGTCAGATATCAGAAACTGACAGGTACAGATTAAACCCCACTCTCATACACCAGAAATGACAGGTACAGATTATACCCAACACTCACATACCAGAAATGACAGATTAAAGCCCACTCAGATACCAGCCACAGATGGACAGGTACAGATGAAATCATACCAGAGGCTGCCAGGTAGAGAATAAAACACGCACTCCCATACAGAAACAGACAAAGTGCAGAATAAACCCACACACATATCACAGAGACAGACAGAAATAGAATGATAATCACATACCAGAATTTGACAGGTGTATAATAAAACCCAAATTCGTCTGCCAGTAACTGAGGTAAAAAAAACACTCACATATCAGCGACTGACAGCTATAAGAAACAGGAGAAGGCCAAAAGGACTCTGGAGCCTGCTCCACAATTCAATAGGATCATGGCTGAACTGCCCAATATCCAGGCAGTGCTTCTGACAAAGAAATCCAAGGTTGGGTTCAGCAAGAACAAGTAAAGTGGACAAGATTTAATCTAATGCCACGTTGGTTCTTTTCAGAGCCACCCACTCTATCTGTAAAAGGGCTGGTTACTGTCTGAAGAAACTGATCTATTGATCACAATCTTATCAGCTGTGCTTCAGTTGGGAGCACCCACACTTTTGAGTCAGAAAGTTGTGGGTTCAAGTCCCACTCCAGGGTCTTGAGCAGAAAAATCTAGGCTGAAACTCCAGTGCAGTGTTGAGAGAGCGCTACATTGTCGGAGGTGACATCGATCGGATAAGACGTTAAACCGAGCCACCGTCTGCTCTCTCAGCTGGACGCAAAACATCTCATAGCAATATGGGGAGTTATCGCGTGTCATAGGCAATATTTATCCCTCGATCAACACAACACAACAGATCATTTGACCATTATCATGTTGCTGTTTGTGGGAGCTTGCTGTTCCCAAATTGGCTGCCGCGTTACATTACATCAGTGCCTACTCTTCAAAAAGTATTTCGTTGGATGTGAAGCAGGTCATGAAAGGCGCTATATAAATCCAATTCAGTATTTTTCTACTTAATATTAAATCCCGACGGTTGATAAACTGGGAGATTCTTGACCAGAAGTCACCCTCAGTCAATCTCGGGTATAAAGCGGTCATTGTCTGTTGAACATGTAGAAATCGAGATCGGCAAACAGAGCAGCGAGTTTGCTGTTCAGATTCTAAAATATATATATTATAGGAAAAAATGCATGAACCTTCTTCGTAAGATTTTTGCCTGAAAGCAGAACAGAAGCACAAAGAACAGATATAAATCAGGAGGTGTTGCAACTGATGACCTCATTCAAGAATTTGAGATTGTGGCGAGCAACAAATTTGATTGGTCTCTTTAAACATCCAATCAGAGAGATACTGAACAATGGATATTGACAAGCCAATCACAACCATTGCCTTCGCTCGTCCCTCATTAGCATAGGGCTGTGGGCGGAGTGTGGGGGCTGCCGATATAATACGGGTTCGGAGCAGAATTTCCCCAAATCTGCGCCTGACTGAACGAGACGATGGCTGACGAAAAGAAAACAGGTCCCGCCAAGAAAGGCGCCAAGAAAGTAATCAAGAAAACCCCAGCGAAGAGCGGCAAGAGGCGCAGAAAGTCGAGGAAGGAGAGTTACGCCATCTACATCTACAAAGTGATGAAGCAGGTTCACCCCGACACCGGCATCTCCTCCAAGGCCATGGGCATCATGAACTCGTTTGTGAGCGATATTTTCGAGCGCATCGCGGGTGAGGCTTCCCGCCTGGCCCATTACAACAAGCGCCGCACCATCAGTTCCCGGGAGATCCAGACCGCCGTGCGCCTGCTACTGCCCGGGGAGTTGGCCAAGCACGCCGTGTCGGAAGGGACAAAGGCGGTGACCAAGTACACCAGCTCCAAGTGAGACTGCCCGCTGTCCTGAGAGATCAAACCCCAAACACAACGGCTCTTTTAAGAGCCACCCACAACCTCTCTGAAAGAGCTGCACAAACACATCTCCCTTTACACTCTGTTTACTGTAATTATTTCCTGAACAAGTATATTTGAGAACTTTTACACTTCCAGCTGTAGATTTAGTTTTGAATTCTCAGATATCAGTTTCACTGTCTGGTTCCACTTTAGCGTCGCTGGAATTTTCCGCCAACTACAAACACGGTCCCTGGTCGCTGTTTCCCTTTGCTCTCAGACCCGTTCATTTACACCGCCTGCCGAATTAAGAGCTTGTTTAGGGGCTGAGACTCAAATTTCAGTCACACATTCTCTCTCGCAAGCCCTTTTCAAGTTTATTTTTCAATTCCTGTTGCGGGTCAGTCCGTTTATTAAGCCGACACTCCCCGCAGTGTAACAACCCAGAATGGGAGTTCTTCCAGAGACCAGAACCGGGGCAGTTTGAACACTCTGTCCCTCTTCTCTTTTCACAGAAGGACCCCCAGTTCTGGGCTCACTCCCGTCTTTGGGGGGGATCGATAATCTGTGAAACCCAACTTTTACAAAGATTGAGTTGGAATGTGTCCCGTTACAGAATCGGTGGAGATTGATTCCCGCCCATTAGACAGTTTGAAATAGTACCCGAATTTAATCTTGATTGTAACAGCCTGGAACTTGCAAGGGGAATATGTAAAAGACAAAATTAATTAAAACGTGTTGGGAAATCTTTGACTAATGGTGAATTTATATTAACATAATCCGCTATTTAAAAATTTCTTGGCGGGGTTTTTGAATTAAAAATCGATATTCTGACTGTTGGAGACAGTAATTTCCGCCCTACTTTCATTGGTGGGCTAAACAGACTGTGATTGGTCACCTGAAAAGACCAATGAAATTCACCACCGAGCGACCAATCACAAATTCGCTCCCTGCATTCCTCCAGAAGGTACAAGAAAGGCAGATGTGGGAGGAGTTTCTCATTCTTTCTCTGAACGTGTGGATTGCGGAAATGTCTGGGAGAGGAAAAAGCGGCGGTAAAGTTCGGGCCAAGGCCAAGTCTCGCTCCTCCCGGGCCGGACTGCAGTTCCCTGTGGGCCGTGTTCACAGGCATCTGCGAAAGGGAAACTACGCTGAGCGTGTGGGTGCCGGAGCCCCGGTCTACATGGCTGCTGTGCTCGAGTATCTGACCGCTGAAATCCTGGAGCTGGCCGGTAACGCGGCCCGCGACAACAAGAAGACCCGCATCATCCCCAGACACCTGCAGCTGGCCATCCGCAACGACGAGGAGCTCAACAAGCTGCTGGGAAAGGTGACCATCGCTCAGGGTGGAGTGCTGCCTAATATCCAGGCTGTGCTGCTGCCCAAGAAAACCGCCAGTGCGCCCAAGAGCAAGTAAAGCGGACAGGATTTAATCTAATAACCCAACGGCTCTTTTCAGAGCCACCCACATTCTCTGTGAAAGGGCTGCTTTCTGTTCTGTGGAACACAATTCTCCCTCGTCTAATTTAATACAAAAACAGACGGAAGCTGAACGTGAGACCGCTAGTCATTGAACATGTTGGGACAGCCGAATATGAACCGGATGATAAGAGCCGAGTATAAAGCAATGAGCGGTTGATAGGCTCACTGACTTTTATAGGGGCAATAATTCCACAGGGAGAAATATATACATTTGAACACATTGATCCATGCGGACTTTTACCCATTTTTAAAATTTGCGAACAGAAGGATGGAATTGCAGCTCATGTTTAATTTAAAATATCCCAAATAGTATCCGACCTGTGCCCGCATTAAGAGCTGGGTTAAAGGTGAGATACAGATTACAGGCAGCTCGTCCCCTCTCTGGAATCTATTCCGGTCTGTGCAGTGGGATTAATTCACTATCAGATATCCCACTTACAGTTAGCGCCCCACATTGGGCGGGTGTAGTCGGTATATTGGGCATCTGACTTGCATTGATACCTGAATCAAAGCCGCACCGTCAGATAATCACCGCCTGCACTACATAAAGCCCCAGTTATAATAACACAAGACGTACATACAGGACAATTTGTCTGGAGGAGGTCGCAGCCCTTTCCTTTGCTGATTTGGTGGCTCTGAAAAGAGCCGTTGTTGCACTTGCTGCTAAAGCTTGGAGCCCGGGCAGGAGGAGTCTAGGCGCGCTCCCCCCGGATGCGGCGGGCCAGCTGGATATCTTTGGGCATAATGGTGACTCGCTTGGCGTGGATGGCGCACAGGTTAGTATCCTCAAAGAGCCCCACCAGGTAAGCCTCGCTGGCCTCCTGCAGGGCCATGACGGCCGAGCTCTGGAAGCGCAGGTCGGTCTTGAAGTCCTGAGCGATCTCCCGTACCAGGCGCTGGAAGGGCAGCTTGCGGATCAGCAGCTCGGTGGATTTCTGGTAGCGGCGGATCTCCCTCAGAGCCACGGTGCCGGGTCTGTAGCGATGAGGCTTCTTCACTCCGCCCGTGGCCGGAGCGCTCTTCCGGGCTGCTTTGGTCGCCAGCTGTTTGCGAGGAGCTTTCCCTCCGGTCGATTTGCGCGCTGTCTGCTTGGTCCTGGCCATCTTCTGAACGAATCTCAGCACAATCTGGGAAATACAGACTGGATATGGTCCTTTTAAAGTGTCTATCAGGGCCCGCCCCTGGGCTGTGATTGGTCATAACCCGACCGCCAATCATGTTTCAACCAATCACCGAGAGCGAAAGGGAAGGGCGGGGATTACTGGGCCATGATTGACTGAAATGAAACTGACAAGTTCCTCAATTTCAAACAGCCCGCCAATTTCAGAGTCTCAACGAACAGATTAAAGAAACTCTAATTTCCCGCCAGCAATTTAAGAATTCGGCTCTTTATAACCTCGATTGTGCCCCATTATAAATCACCAATCCCATTCTCTTTAACATTCCGGTTTGAATTCTGTCCCATTCCCTGATGGGTCTGCAGCGGGCGGGAATAATTCCCCGGTCACTGCATCCTGTAAACACAAAGTCCCGCATCCATCCCGCCAGTGCCGTCCCGTTTCACCGATTCTCACACAAAGCTCACAACATAACAGGATTATCTGTGAGGGGAGACTGTGTATCCCCGCCCGCTGATTGTGACTGGGACACGCGGAGTTTCTGGTCTCATATTAAACTATTGTTCTAAAATATTTAATAATTCCCATATTCCTAAAGCGACTACACTGCAAAAGTACTTTATTGGCTTTGAGAAGTCCGACGGCCGTGTAAGGCGCTACATAACTCAGCGTGTTACTTTCCATTAAATAAATAACTAAAATAATTTCCCACCCAAACTGACCACACTTCGATCCCCAGGTCACTGCTCTCTCTGTGAGGCGGTGGGTGGCTCTTAAAAGAGCCTTTGTGTTGTGCTGGGTGGAAAGGGTGGAGTTGTTCAGCCGCCGAATCCATAGAGAGTGCGGCCCTGCCGTTTGAGAGCGTACACCACATCCATGGCAGTGACCGTCTTGCGCTTGGCGTGCTCGGTGTAGGTGACGGCGTCCCTGATGACATTCTCCAAGAAAACCTTCAACACCCCACGGGTCTCCTCGTAGATCAGGCCCGAGATCCGCTTGACACCGCCACGGCGAGCCAGGCGGCGGATGGCGGGTTTGGTGATGCCCTGGATGTTATCACGGAGCACTTTACGGTGCCGCTTGGCTCCGCCTTTGCCCAGTCCTTTGCCTCCTTTACCTCGTCCAGACATGATGATTCTTCACTCAAACTGTCGCTGAATGAGGAACCAACTCCTCTTGGCTCCTTTTTTATCGAGCAGGCCCCGACCTGACTGAGAAAGCGCAGAGTGAGAGAGCCGGGAAGGGCAGGAGACAGAGTGAGAGATTAAACAGAGAGCGCGGTAGGGGAGGAGACAGAATCAAGATTTAGAGACAGAGCAGAGCGCCGCCTCTGATCTTCCAGCTCCACCTCCAGCTTTCTGCAACCGCCAATTTCAAATTGTTTTCTCCACAATACAACCGATACACAGCGCTCCGCACAAACCCTTACAGACTCTGAATTCATATTCAAGGCTTCCAGGGACCAGAAGCTTTTAAATAAGGTCCTGGTACAATTAACAATCAGAAATATTCCCGCCTATATAGTCCGTTCCCTGTCAATCTCAGACCTTATTCCATCTCCTCTCACAGACCGGTTCAGCAGTTTACAAACACCTTATTCCAGCTGATTTGGAGAATCTGGAGTTTGGGGTTTGAGTTGTGAGGCGGGGTATCGCCGCCAGTCCTATCGTCTCACAGATACTCTTCCCCCTGAATCTGTGAAATGACAATGACCAGGAACTGAGACTGGAGCCGGACTCAATCCCCAGTTGCAGTGAGGCCCGGGCCGGACATCCCATTCTCTGTGTTTTATTGTAGGCACTGGGGGAGGGGTGTGTGCAGACACTGGAGGGTGGGTGCAGACACTGGGGGAGGGGTGGGTGCAGACACTGGGGGAGGGGTGGGTGCAGACACTGGGGGAGGGATGGGTGCAGACACTGGGGGGGGGGGGTGGGTGCAGACACTGGGGCAGGGGTGGGTGCAGACGCTGGGAGAGGGGCGGGTGCAGACACTGAGGGAGGGACGGGTGCAGACACTGAGGGAGGGGTGGGTGCAAACACTGTGGACGCGGTGGGTTGCAGCCAATGCCAACGAGTCACGAGGGATCCCGAGGTCATTTTCAATGATTTCTATCTGGAATCTGAGCCCGAGACAGGGATTAATTGATTCCGGGATCAGCTCTTTTCTGAGAGGCGTGGGTGGCTCTGAGAAGAGCCTTTGGGTTGAAATGTTTAGAAGTTGCCTTTTTATTTTTGGGGGGGCGCTGCTTTCTTGGCCTTTACTGATTTGGACGTGGCCTTGACCCTCGGGTTCTCCACCTTCTTGGCCGCCTTCACTTTCTTGGGGCTCTTGGGCTTCTTCGCCGCCGCCTTCTTCCCAGCCGGTCCTTTCGCTGTCTTTTTTGCCGTTAGCGCCTTCTTGGTGCTCGTTTTCTTGGCTGCTACTTTCTTTGCTGGAGATTTCTTGGCTGCTGCTTTCTTTGCTGGAGATTTCTTGGTTGCTGCTTTCTTTGCTGGAGATTTCTTGGCTGCTGCTTTCTTGGCTGCTGGCTTCTTCACCTTCTTTCCCACTTTCCCCTGGGGATCAATATTAGCGATTTTGAATGAGCCCGAGGCGCCCGTGCCCTTGATCTGCTTCAGGGAGCCATTCATCACATTCTTCTTGATACTGGACCTGATCTGGAAGCCGCGCTTCTCCACATCGACGCCTTTGGCCGCCAGAGCCTTCTTTATCGCGGCCAGGGACGTTCCCCTGCGATCCTTGCCATCGGCCACAACCTTGAGGATCTGGTCACCCAACTTGGGACCGGCTGGCCCGGAGCGAGGAGCCGCCTTCTTCTTCTTGCTGGGAGCCTTGGTTTGAGCGACGGCGGCAGGAGGAGCCGTTTCGGCGGCTGCAGTATCAGTCATGTCCGCGACTCTAGAAAATCTCTCTGACAGTCAGAGCTGGGTCAGAAATGAAACGAGAGGCGGCGACACAGAGCAACTTAAAGGCAGCGAGCGGACGGGGAGGAGACATCCTGCTGTCAGCTCCCGGCCCCTCCAGCCTCTCTGTGTTTCTCTCTCCTCACTAACTCTCCGATTCCAATTCAACTCGGGCCCTCCACATTCCCAGACTGGCCTCTTTCTGTCCCGAAGACCGGGATGTTTGCTGCCGAGAAAGTTCCATCCGAATTGAAGGCAGCAATTTCGATTTAAACCCGTTTCATTGCTGCACTGGTCGCGCTCTCTCAGCCGATCGCGGATATTTTCTCTGTTTTTGACTGAAATTTGAAATCAAATCAAACTTTCTGATTCATTCCCACTTCAGACCTGAGCAGGGCAGCAGGGCGATCCTGTGACGGGGAAATCTTTGAATTTTACACAAGAGGGACTCTGAAATCCGGCGATGAGAGCGGACACACAAACACAGTGACATTAGTCTAACCCGCCCGTCCCTTTAACACACTCTCGCTCACACAATGTTGAAATCTGCACATTCACAGCACAAACTGTTCCCAGATTTACAGTTCCCAGCACAGGTTTTCCTCTCCGCTCGGATTTGCTGCCGATTCTCGGGTCAGTTGTAGTTTCCCAGCTCAGTCAGTGAGGCCGGCGCTCCTCACAGTGTCTGTTCCCAGATTCAGGGGCAGGAGCCAATCACAGCTGTGGCTGGCTTAACCCATATCTGCTTTTAAGTTGTTGTATTGTTCGAATGCAGAAATATGTTTGACTAACATGAAAATACAAATTATGAGCTCACCGCCCCTGCAGCCTCTCTTTGTCTCTCTCCTCCGAAATTGAGGGACATGTAACAGTAACTGGTGTCCTATCAATCCCATACTCAACACCCAGAGACGGCTATCAGAGAGACAGACACAGTTTCAATCTTAAACTCCTGAACTGTGTCTCCATATTACGCTCAATAATAGTATCACACATTAATGTACAGCACCAGCGGAAAAGACACAGATACAGTATCAGTTTTACACTTTGTACCAGATAGATAGATTTTTAACCAATAAGGGAATTAAGGGTTACGGGGAGCGGGCGGGTAAGTGGAGCTGAGTCCACGGCCAGATCAGCCATGATCTTGTTGAATGGCGGAGCAGGCTCGAGGAGCTAGATGGCCTACTCCTGTTCCTAATTCTTATGTTCTTATGTTCTTATGTTTCCATAATACGCTCAGTAACAGTGCCACACCTTCACGTATTGCACCGAGAGAGAAACAGAGACATTATCCGTCTTGCACTTCCGACAGTGTTTCCACATCACGCTAAATAACAGTATCTCGCCTTCACAACCAGTACAAGAGAGAGCGGATAGCAACAGAGAGGCAGAGCGAGGGGAGAGAGCTGAGCGAGAGACAGAAGCGTGCGAGGTAGGGCGGCGAGGCACAGAAAGACATACACAGTATCAGTTCCAGACTGACCTGTGAAGTCCCGTTTTATTCTGGAGAGACAGAAGATGCAGTCTCCTCTCTCACTGATATTGTACCAGAGACAGACACGTTATGAATCCCACACTGCGGGACAGTGTCAGAGAGTGAGAGAAACAGTGTCCCACATTTGTCACTCGCTTGGCTGTTGTACTCTCTGCAATCTTGCCGTTCAGGGCCACAAGAACATACCAAATCAGAGCAGGAGTAGGCCATTTGGTCCCTCGAGCCTGCTCTGCCATTCAATAAGATCATGGCTGATCTGATCATGGACTCAGCTCCATTTCCCTGCCCGCTCCGCATAAACCTTTTGTTCCTCTGTATACTTGTATTTACTCTGTACAGCCACCAGAGGGCTCATCCCCTGGAGTCCCAAGGATCCCATAATCCTTTGGGAGCACAGGTATTTAAGGAGGCTTCCCAGGTTGGAAAGGCACTCTGGAGACCTGCAATGAAAGACTAAGGTCACACTTTACTTTGAGTTCAGTGTTCACACTTTCTCCACACACAACACCTTTACTCCATTATCGCACAAAAATCTGTCTGTCTCCGCCTTAAATATATTCAATGACACAGACTCCACAGCTCTCTGGCACAGATAATTCCATAGATTTACAACCCTCTGAGAGAAGAAATTCCTCCTCATCCCAGTTTTAAATGGGCAGCCCCTAATTCTAAGATTATGTCCCCTAGTTTTAGTTGCCCCATGAGTGGAAATATCCTCTCTGTATCCACCTTGTCAAGTCCCCTCATTATCTTATAAATTTCAATAAGATCACCTCTTATTCTTCTGAACTCCAATGTTTTTAGGCCCAATCTACTCAAACCTATCCTCATAAGTCAACCGCCTCATCTTCGGAATCAACTAAGTGAACCTTCTCTGAACAGCCTCCATTGCAAGTATATCCTTCCTTAAATACAGAGACCAAAACTGTACACAGTACTCCAGGTGTGGCCTCACCAATACCCTGTACAGTTGTAGTAGGACTTCTTTGTTTTTAGACTCTATCCCCCTTGCAATAAAGGCCAACATTCCATTTGTCTTCCTGATTACTTGCTGTACCTGCATGCAAACTTTTTGTGCTTCATACACGAGGACCTCCAGATCACTTTGTACTGCTGCACTTTGCAATTTTTCTCTATTTAAATTATAATTTGCTTTTCTATTATTTCTGCCAAAGTAGATAACCTCACATTTTCCCACATTGTACTCCATCTGGAAGTGAACCTGAGTCCATGATCGGATCAGCCATGATCACACTAAATGGCGGACCAGGCTCGAGGGACTATATGGTCTACTCCTGCTCCTATTTCTTATGCTCTTATGGGCCACATTTATGCTCACTCACTTAGCCTGTCTATATCCCTTTGCAGATTTTTTGTGCCTTCCTCACAATTTGCTTTCCCACCCATCTTTGTATCATCGGTAAACTTGGCTACATTAAACTCAGTCCCTTCGTCCAAGTCATTAATATAGATTGTAAATAGTTGAGTACCCAGCACCAATCCCTGCAGCACCCCACTAGTTATTGTTTGCCAACTGAAAAATGACCCATTCATCTCGACTCTCTGTTTTCTGTTTGTTAACTAATCCTCTATCCAAGCATATATTATTCCCAACCCCGTGAGCTTTTATCTTGTGCAGTAACCTCTTAGGTGGCACTTTATCGAATGCCTTCTGAGAATCCAAATACACCTGCTTTTTGTCTGCCTCCTTTTTTAAATAAGGGTGTTACATTTGTGGTTTTCTAATCTGCTCGGACCTCTCCAGAATCCAGGGAATTTTGGTAGATTACAAACAATGCATCCACTATCTCTACAGCCACATTTCTTAAGACCAAAGGATGTAAGCCATCAGGTCCAGGGGACTTGTCCATCTTTCGTCCCATTATTTTACCGAGTACTACTTCATTAGTGACAGTGATTGTAATAAGTTCCTCCCTACCTATAACCTCTTGATTGTACACTTCGATATTACTCACAGTGAGAGTGTTTAAACTAATCTCGGACTCTTTCTGTCAGATATTAACTCCTGCACGGTCCCAGCAAACACTCCCACTCCCTCGTCCCTCCGATGTTTCTGCAGGATTGCTTTGTGAAGACGGGCTCATGGAGAGAGAAACACCCTGCACGGAATGATCCCAAATTGAGCATCTCCAAGGGACAAGGCTCCCAGCTTTAATCATTCTCTGTCCTTTCCCCCCAGGCCCAGTTCCTTTGTCAGATTCTGATAAAAGTAAATTGGGAAAAGTGCATTTTGATTTTTTCAGGCTGAATTATTGCAGATAGCTGCGCATGCGCGGTCTAGCCCCGCCCCCTGTGTCGATTCCCAGTGAGCAGAAGAGCGCATGCGCCCTCCCTTCCCCCAGCCCTGCCTGTGATCGCCATTCACTCAGTGAGCGGAAGAAGATGGTTTCAAACAGCCGGGAATGGAGAGCCCGCGGCCCCGGGGTAAGGCAGCGAGCAGCAGCCTCCTTACAGCAGCGCAGCGCTTTGGGAGCGTGTCCGCAGATGGGCTCAGAGACCGTCACTGAGTCCGGGGAGAGTCGGGGGCTGTGTGTAAGGGGCGGAGTGGAGCAAGAACCAGTGTCAGTGCGTGGTGTGAGTCGGGGGAGGGAGAGGCCATTCTCGGGCTGTGTGTGGACAGTGTGTGTCCAGGGGGAAGGGAGACAGAATGGGCAGAATCTGCTGTTTACAATCATTGCTGCTTTCTCTCTCCTCACCAGGACTGAACGTTCCTGGTTTAGTTCCGTCGGGGGCTGTTTGTTTGTCAGAGGCAGAGTGGAGCAGGAACTAGTTCCGGAACATGGAGTGAGTGGGGGAAGGGAGAGGCCATTCTCGGGCTGTGTGTGGACAGTCTCTTACTTTCTACTTGAGGATAAAATGGTCCTCTGATGACTCTGGTTGTAAGCAGTTCTTACAGTAGCATCTCATGATTCTCCGCAGGCCGTTGCACATGAACCAATGAACGTTACTTGGTAGAGTTTGCTTAATGCTCCTGCATAAGGATGACACTCGTTAATCATTTGCACTTCAGTCCCCCGCTCCTGATCTTTGGGCCCCCTGTGCGGAGGGGAGCAGGCAGATTGGAAGGCCTCCTCGTAGGACTGCTCCTGGGCATGGCCAAGGTAGCCATTAACCGGTCCAGGCCACGGGCGGTCGAGGGGGTGTTCAGTCTGACTGCCTGCCTCTCTTCCACGGTTATGTTCGAGCCAGGGTGTCCCTGGAGATGGAGCACGCGGTGTTCACCGGTACGCTCGCGGCCTTCTGTGAGAGGTGGGCGCCGGAGGGACTGGAGTGCATCATCACTCCCGGAAACCAAATTTTAATTTGATCCATTTAATGCCAAAGTTAAATTTGTCTGTTTTAATGCCCCTTTAATAAGGGGGCACTTGATTTAATGTTTTATGAAAATAGTTGTGTATACAGTGTGGGGTAACAGTGAAAGTAAGTCACCTCGCTCTTTCAAATCATTGCTGCTTTCTTTCCCCAAATCAGTAGTGAATGTTCCTGATTCAATCCCAATCTCACCGTGTTTGTTGTTCTTCGACAGTGAACAGTGGAAACACAGCCTGACGGTGAGGATGTGAGGAGTGTCACAAAGTGTATCTATTGCAGACACCAGGTGAGGAGTGTGGGAGAAGACATTTCAAGCATCGGTTATTTTGTTTTGGTGCATTGAGTTGTCTAGAACCGTGTTGCTGGTGATCGAGAGCCTGTCGCTCCCTCAGATACATCAGGATCTGGGCTCTGTGACATTCTGTTAACTACACAGGCCCTCAACTCGGTTTCAAAAGTCTGAAAACAAGTGTTGTACAGCCCAGGTACTATAGTTATATTCCAGGAAGAGATTCAGAATTTTACAAGTAGTCCCGTGGGAGATTTAAACCTGAACTGTTCCAATCGGGTGGTCCTATTCATGGACCAGTGCTGTTTGTATCGTGGTTTCCCCTCTCCAGATACTTTACTTTATTATAAACAAACATGTTAATTATAACTTTACTTTTTTTATTCTCTCACTCACCTGTCCATATCATAACTAATATTGTTCTCGTATTATTATTCTCAGAGAGAAGTACTTCACTGAGCCTGAATAAATGTGATCTTTCCTCCACCCGGAACACAAGGAACAGTGCTGTCAGCTCCTTCTCACTCACAGTAAGTATATTATCACTTACAGAACGCAGAGACACAGAACTGGTCTCAATCCTATTGTCATAGGCAGCAGAAGCTGTCAGTCCCACAGTGATCCGAATTTCCAGAGTTACATTATGAATCCCACAGTCACTTGGAGCAGTACAATAAGATGTTGTTTTAAAGTCCAAACATATCACACTGAGAGACAGATCCATTTCACTCACTTACTCACAAACACAGGAACAGATAGACACTGACACAGTGTCAATCCACACTGCTGGCATACACGGACTGTCAACCAGTGCAGGCAGCTCCTTCCCACACACAGTAAGTACATTATCACTCACAGAGCGCAGAGACACAGAACTGGCCTCAATCCTATTATCACAGGCAGCAGAAGCAGTCAGTCCCACAGTAATCCACAGTACAAGAGTTACATTGTGAATCTTACAAGGAGCAGTAGAATCAGACGCTGTTTCACCATTGAAACAGATCAAACTGACATGTAGATTAAACACCCGCACTCACTTGCCAGAAACTGGCAGGTAGAGAATAAAACACACAATCACATACCTTAATATATAAGTTAGAAAGTAAAAACCATACTCTCATATCAGAAGCTGACGGGTACAGAGCAAAAGCAATAATCACGTATCAGGAAAGGAGAGATTCAGTATTAAGCCATCTCGAATATACCAGAAAATGACAGGTGCAGAATAAAACCCACACTCCCGTACCATAGACTGACAGATACAATCTACAACCCACACCCACATAGATGAAAGTGACACGCACAGAGTAAACTCCACACCAGAGAGTGACAGGTAGAGTGTAAATCCCAGAGTCACATGTCAGAAAACAGAGGTAAAAAATAAAACTGATACTTGCATTGCAGAATCTGACAGTTTCTGAGCTAAAGACATATTGCCATCTCATAAACTGGCAGATGCAGAGTGAAACCCACACACACCTATCAGAAAGGTAAAACCTTTACTCACATATCAGACAAATTCAGGTAGAACATAAAACAGATATTCACGTTCACATACCAGAGACGGGCAGATACAGAGTCAATCTCCGCTCATATAGCAGGAACTGACAGGTACAGTCTAAAACATACACCCAAATTGCAGAAGCTAATAGGTGCTGATTAAACCCAGACAAATACACCAGAAACTGAGAGGCACAGATTAAACCCCCACACACATACCTAAATCTGACAGTTACAGAAATATACACAGACTCGCATATGAGAGACACATACAGTATAAAGCCCATATTCATGTATCATACATAAAAGCTGACAGTTACAAGTTAAACTACCACTCATAAGCCAGAAACTGACAGGTACAGATTAAACCAACACACTCATATCAGAAACTGACAGGTACAGAATAAACCCCACTCTCACGTACCAGAAACTGACAGGTACAGATTAAACCAACACTCACATATCAGAAACTGACAGGTACAGAATAAACCCCACTCTCACATACCAGAAACTGACAAATACAGATCATAACGCACATTCACATACAATAGACTGATAAGTACAGAATAAAACACACCCTCATAAATCAGAAACTGACTGGCAGAGATTAAGCACCACACTCATCTATTGAATCTCACATATCAGAAACTGACAGGTAAAATAAAACCTACACTTAGATACTGACAGATACAGAGTAAATGCCACATTCATGTTCTAGCGAAAGATACATACAGTGTAAATTACTAACCCACTAACTTGAAATCAACAGGTGCAGAATAAAGTACCCAATCACATACCAGAAAGTGACATGTACAAAGTAAAACCCACACTCACCGAACAGATACTGACAGATAGAGTAAAGACCATCCTCACTTCCCAGTTATTGACTGGAACAGGGTTATAACGTCTCGCCCATACCTGAAACTGGCAGATACAAAGGAAAAGCAACTTCCAATTAAGCAGAAACTGGCAGTTATAGAGTAGGACACTCACTAACATATCAGAACAGAACAAGGAAAGAATAAAACCCAGACTCCCATAATAGATACAGAGAAAAGCATATACGCACATACCAGAGACAGACAGATACAGTGTGAACTCACACTAGCATACCAGAGACAGATAGATACAGAATGAACTCACATTCACAGACCAGAGACAGTTAGATACAGAATGAACTCACACTCACATACCAGAGACAGATAGATACAGAGTGAACTCACACTCACATACCAGAGACACATAGATACAGAGTGAAACTCACACTCACATACCGGAGACAGATAGGTACAGAATGAACTCACACTCACATACCAGAGACAGATAGATACAGAGTGAAACTCACACTCGCATACCAGAGACAGATAGATACAGAATTAACTCACACTCACACCAGAGACAGATTGGTACAGAATGAACTCACACTCACATACCAGAGACAGATAGATACGGAATGAAACTCCCACTCACACCAGAAACACATAGATACAGAGTGAAACTCACACTCACATACCAGAGACAGATAAATACAGAGTGAACTCACACTCACAAACCAGAGACAAATAGATACAGAGTGAAACTCACACTCACATATCAGAGACAAATAGATACAGAGTGAACTCACACTCACAAACCAGAGACAAATAGATACAGAGTGAAACTCACTCACATACCAGAGACAGATAGATACAGACTGAACTCACACTCACATACCAGAGACAGATAGATGCAGAGTGAACTCACACTCACAAACCAGGGGCAGATGGATACAGAGTGAACTTACACTCACAAACCAGAGACAGATAGGTACAGAGTGAACTCACACTCAATACCAGAGACAGATAGATACAGTGTGAACTCACACTCACATACCAGAGACAGATAGGTACAGAGTGAAACTCCCACTCACATACCAGAGACAGATAGATACAGAATGAACTCACACTCACATACCAGAGACAGATAGATACAGTGTGAACTCCCACTCACATACCAGAGACAGATAGGTACAGAGTGAACTCCCACTCACATACCAGAGACAGAAAGGTACAGAGTGAAACTCACACTCACATACCAGAGGCAGATAGATACAGAATGAACTCATACTCACATACCAGAGACAGATAGATACAGTGTGAACTCACACTCACATACCAGAGACAGATAGATACAGAATGAACTCACACTCACATACCCGAGACACATAGATACAGAGTGAAACTCACACTCACATACCAGAGACAGATAGGTGCAGAATGAACTCACACTCACATACCAGAGACAGATAGATACGGAGTGAAACTCCCACTCACATACCAGAGACAGATAGGTGCAAAATGAACTCACACTCACATATCAGAGACAGATAGATACAGAGTGAACACACACTCACAAACCAGAGACAGATAGATACGGAGTGAAACTCCCACTCACATACCAGAGACAGATGGGTACAGAATGAACTCACACTCACATACCAGAGACAGATAGATACAGAGTGAACTCACACTCACATACCAGAGAAACATAGATACAGAGTGAAACTCACACTCACATACCAGAGACAGATAGGTGCAGAGTGAACTCACACTCACATATCAGAGACTGATAGATACAGAGTGAACTCACACTCACATACCAGAGACAGATAGATACAGAGTGAACTCACACTCACAAACCAGGGACAGATAGATACAGAGTGAACTTACACTCACAAACCAGGGACAGATAGATACAGTGTGAACTCACACTCACATACCAGAGACAGATAGGTACAGAGTGAACTCACACTCAATACCAGAGACAGATAGATACAGTGTGAACTCACACTCACATTCCAGAGAAAGATAGGTACAGAGTGAAACTCCCACTCACATACCAGAGACAGATAGATACAGTGTGAACTCCCACTCACATACCAGAGACAGATAGGTACAGTGTGAACTCCCACTCACATACCAGAGACAGATAGGTACAGTGTGAACTCACACTCACATACCAGAGACAGATAGATACAGAATGAACTCACACTCACATACCAGAGACAGATAGGTACAGTGTGAACTCCCACTCACATACCAGAGACAGATAGGTGCAGAATGAACTCACACTCATATAAGAACATAAGCAATTGGAGCAGGAGTTGGCCATTTGAGGAACAGGATAAAGCTTCATTTGGAAAGACAGGGATTAATCAAGGACAGTCAGCATGGATTTGTGAAGGGAAGGTCATGTCTGACTAACTTGATTGAATTTTTCGAGGAGGTAACCAGGAGGATCGATGAGGGCAGTGCATGTGATGTAGTGTTTATGGATTTTAGCAAAGCTTTTGATAAGGTCCAACATGGCCAACTGGTCACGAAAGTAAAAGCCGATGGGATCCAGGGCAAAGTGGCAAGTTGGATCCAAAATTGGCTCAGAGGCAGAAAGCAAAGGGTAATGGTTGATAGGTGTTTTTGTGACTGGAAGGGTGTATCCAGTGGGGTTCCGAAGGGCTCAGTGCTGGGTCTATATATCAATGACTTGGACTGGAATGTTGTGGGTATGATTAAGAAGTTTACAGCTGACAGTAAAATAGACTGTGTGGTTAATAATGAAGAAGAAAGCTGTGGATTGCAGGAAGATATCAATGTACTGGTCAGGTGGGTGGAACAGTGCCAAATGGATTCAATCCAGAGAAATGTGAGGTCATGCATTTGGGGAGGGCTAACGAGGCAAGGGAATACACATTAAATGGTACGCCACTGAAAAGTGTAGAGGAACAAAGGGACCTTGGAGTACATGTCCACGGATCCCTGAAGGTATCAGGCCAGGTAGATAAGGTGGTTAAGAAGGCATGTGGAATACTTGCCTTTATTAGTCGAGGTATAGAATACAAGAGCCAAGGAGGTTGTGCTTGAACTGTATAAAACACTGGTTAGGCCACAGCTGGAGTACTGTGTGTAGTTCTGGTCACCACATTACAGTAAGGTGTGATGGCACTGGAAAGGGTGCAGAGGAGATTTACAAGAATGTTGCCTGGACTGGAGAATATTGGCAATGGGGAAAGATTGGAGAGAGGAGGCTGAGGAGAGACCTGATTGAGGTGGATAAAATTATGAGAGTTCTGGATAGAGTGGAAAGGAAGGACTTGTTTCCCTTGGCAGAGGGGTCAACAGCCAGGGGACATAGATTTAATGTAATTGGGGGGAGGTTTAGAGGAGATACGAGGGGAAATGTCTTCACCCAGCTGGTAGTGGGGGTCTGGAACACACTGCCCGAAAGGGTGGTAGAGGCAGAAATCCTCACGACATTTAATACTTGGATGTGCACTTAAAGTGCCGTAACCTTCAGGGCTACGGACCAAGAGCTGGAAAATGGGATTAGGCAGGATAGCTCTTGGTCGGCCGGCGCGGACGCAATGGGCCAAAATGGCCTCCTTCCATGCTGTAAATTTCTATGATTCTATGATTTGCCCCTCGAGCCTGCTCCGCCATTGAATTAGATCATGGCTGATCTTCTACCTCAACTCCCGTTGCCCGCACTATCCCCATATCCCTTGATTCCCTTAGTATCAAACAAAATGTCAATCTCAGTCTTGAATACACTCATCACCTGAGCATCCACATCCCTCTGGGATAGAGCATTCCAAAGATTCACAACCCTCTCAGTGAAGACATTTCTCCTCATCTCAGATCTAAATGGCTGAGCCCTTATTGTGAGTCTAACACTCCTAGTTCTGGACTGTCCATCCAGTGGAAGCAACCTCTCAGCATCTACCCTGTCAATCCCCCTCAGGGTCTTGTATGTTTCAATAAGATCACCTCTCATTCTTCTCATCTCCAAGTGTATAGACCTACACCTTTCACCTTCCTAAGTGCTTGCTGTACCTACATGTTAACTTTCAATGTTTCACGTACAATGACTCTCAAATCCCCCTGAATTGCAACATTTACTAATCTCTCAGGTTTTAAACAATATTCTGGTTTTCTATTCATATAAAGTAAAACCTCCACTCACACCAGAAACTGGCAGATACAGAGGAATACCCACACTCGCGGACCAGAAAATGAGAGTTACAGAATAAAACCCACAAATGTAATTCCAGAGACTGACAGGTACAGAGTAAAACCCACATTCTCATTTCAGACACTGACAGGTACATAATAAAACCCACATTCACAGACCAGAAAGAGAAGATACTGGAAAAAAATAACACACACAAAACAGGGACTGACGGATAAAGACTAAAACCCACACTCACGTAAACCCCTCTCTTCCACAGCAGAAATTGACAGGTAGAAAGGAAAACCCACACTCATGTAGTGGTAAATGAATGGTACAGAGTAAAACTCACTCACACATCAGAAACTGACAGATACAGAGTGGAACCACATTCACAAACTAGAAACTGACAGTTACAGCATAAAACCCGCTCTCACTTTTCACAACCTGACAGTTAGAGTAAAACACAGATTTGCATATCAGAAACTGACAGGTAGATTAAGTCCCACATTCACAAACAGAAACTGATACATACAGTGTAAGCCACACACCCACTTCGCTGAAATCAGCTGTTACATAATAAAATACACACTCACACACCAGAACTGGTGCAGAGTGAAACTCACTCACATATCAGAGACAGATAGATACAGGGTGAAACTCACACACTCTGTGTTGTACCATTATTTTATAAAAGGACGATAGCAGAATGAATAAATCGACTAAATTAACACTGCGGTTTCCTCTTAAAAGAGCCGTTGCTTTTTTAATGCTTTTTCCTGTGTTGTGAATTTATTTGCAATGGTCACCGCCTTTGTCCCATTCCGACACGGCGTGCTTGGCCAGCTCCCCGGGCAGCACCAGACTCACAGCGGTCTGGGTGTGTACACAATCCACAACAGCCAAACTATTGGAGGCTGGTGCCATCTCCTGGCTGCCAGCCAGTAGTGCAACAAGATAACCATTCATCAGTAACTGTTTTAAGCTGGAGACAAATAACCTGAACACCTTGTTTACGTTCAGATTACAATGATTGCAGTTAGTCCTGACTAAAGCTCCAAAGACCCATGGTGAGTGGTCTGTCAATACAGAGGTTTACATGTTAAACTTAGTGTGATGGTGCTATAGTGCTGAGCATAGCTGCCTTCCCAGGGGTTGACTCGGGTTTCATTCTCGGCCAGCACAAACAGGCTCCATTTAATACAGTTTATGTCACCATGTCGCAGTTTAGAACCGAACACGAGTGCCTTCCAGCAAATGCCATTTCTCTAACATTTACAAAGCACATTCATCATCCATTTATTTATCACATAAAATTGAGGTTTCATTTATTTTTGGTGATAACTATTGTTTAATCTAGAGGGGACTGAAGAAAAAGTAACTGGGGTGAGGACTCAGTCCAGACTTTAAACTAATAAATGGGGTGAGGGCTCAGTCCAAGCAAGATTACTATTGACAGTGACCATTTGTAATTGGAGGGAAGGTGTCCCAGCACCGTGCTTACATTCTGATTAAAATGATTGCACAGCAATTTATTTGTCCCGCTGAAGACCCGTAAGAAGCAGTTTGTCTGCAAATACAAAATGACTGATGTGTGGGCAATGGTGGTATAGTGCTGAGCATAGCTGCCTTTCAAGCAGTTGACCCAGGTTCGATTCTTCGCCATCTCAACAGAGGTACTTTTAATATCCGTCGCAGGTCAGAACTGAATTATGGGATCTTGCAGCAGGATTTTACAACAAGACAATTGTCAATCCCATTTGTAAATTAAAATTAACAAAATTAAACTAAAAGGGACTTCAAACTAATAAATGAGTACTCAGTGAAAAACTACAGTAAAAATGGTAGTTAAATGTCCAAAACATTGGGGGAAGAGCAGAGTTCGGGTCCCAAACAGTGCCAAGGATACTCCAAGTGAAAGTAATAGTAAAACAACGAATGTAGTTACAGCAGCAGTGACAGACAAGAAAGGTGTTGAATTAAACGGTATGAGATAGGCGGCATCAATTCTCAATTAAGCAGAAACTGTCAGGTACAGAGCAAGACCCACACTCACATTTCAGAAACTGGCAGATAAATGGAGAGAATCCCAAACTCACATACCAGAGACAGATATATACCGGGAAAATCCCACCCTCACATACCAGAGACATATATACAGAGGAAATCCCACCCTCAAACACCAAAGACAGATATATACAGAGAAAATCCCACCCGCACATACCAGAGACAGATATATTCACGGAAAATTCCATTCTCACACACCAGAGCCAGATATATACAAGGAAAATCCCACCCTCACATACCAGAGACAGATATATACAGAGAAAATCCCACCCTCACACCAGAGACAGATATATACAGGGAAAATCCCACCATCACATACCAGAGACAGATATATACAGGGAAAATCCCACCCTCACACACCAGAGACAGATATATACAGGGAAAATCCCACCCTCACATACCAGAGACAGATATATACAGGGAAAATCCCACCATCACATACCAGAGACGGATATGCACAGAGAAAATCCCACCCTCACATTGCAGAGACAGGTATATACAGGGAAAATCCCACCCTCACACACCAGAGACAGATATAAACAGGGAAAATCCCAGCCTCACATATCAGAGACCGATTATATACAGAGAAAATCCCACCCTCACACACCAGAGACCGATTTATATACAGGGAAAATTCCACCCTCACACACCAGAGACAGATATATACAGGGAAAATTCCACCCTCACATACCAGAGACAGATATATACAGGGAAAATCCCACCCTCACACACCAGAGACAGATATATTCAGGAAAAATCCCACCATCACACACCAGAGACAGATATACAGAAACACAAAAGATAGGTGCAGGAGTAGGCCATTCGGCCCTTCGAGCCTGCACCGCGATTCAATGAATTCATGGCTGAACATGCAACCTCAGTAACCCATTCCTGCTTTCTCGCCATACCCCTTGATCCCCCGAGTAGTAAGGACTATATCTAACTCCTTTTTGAATATATTTAGTGAATTGGCCTCAACAACTTTCTGTGGTAGAGAATTCCACAGGTTCACCACTCTCTGAGTGAAGAAGTTTCTCCTCATGTCAGTCCTAAATGGATTGCCCCTTATCCTTGGACTGTGACCCCTGGTTCTGGACTTCCCCAACATTGGGAACATTCTTCCTTCATCTAACCTGTCTAAACCCGTCATAATTTTAAACGTTTCTATGAGATCCCCTCTCATTCTTCTGAAGTCCAGTGAATACAAGCCCAGTTGATCCAGTCTTTCTTGATATGTCAGTCCCGCCATCCCGGGAATCAGTCTGGTGAACCTTCGCTGCACTCCCTCAATACCAAGAATGTCCTTCCTCAAGTTAGGAGACCAAAACTGGACACAATACTCCAGGTGTGGCCTCACCAAGGCCCTGTACAACTGTAGCAATACCTCCCTGCCCCTGTACTCAAATCCCCTCGCTATGAAGGCCAACATGCCATTTTCTTTCTTAACCGCCTGCTGTACCTGCATGCCAGCCTTCAATGACTGATGTACCATGACACCCAGGTCTCGTTGCACCTTCCCTTTTCCTAATCTGTCACCATACAGATAATAGTCTGTCTCTCTGTTTTTACCACCAAAGTGGATAACCTCACATTTATCCACATTATACTTCATCTGCCATGCATTTGCCCACTCACCTAACCTATCCAAGTCACTGTGCAGCCTGATAGCATCCTCCTCGCAGCTCACACTGCCACCCAACTTAGTGTTATCCACAAATTTGGAGATACTACATTTAATCCCCTCGGCTAAATCATTAATGTACAATGTAAACAGCTGGGGCCCCAGCACAGCATATTCAGGGAAAATCTCTCCCTCACACACCAGACAGATATATACAGAGAATATCCCACCCTCACACACCAGACACAGGTATATACAGAGAAATTCTCACTCACACACACCGGAGACAGATATATACAGGGAAAAGCCAACCCTCACATACCAGAGACAGATATATACAGGGAAAATTCCAACCTCACATACGAGAGACAGATATATACAGCGAAAATCCCACCCTCACATACCGGAGACAGATATATACAGGGAAAATCCAACCCTCCGATTCCAGAGACAGATATATACAGGGAAAATCCCACTCTCACATTCCGGAGACGATATATATACAGGGAAAATCCCACCTTCACACACCAGAGACAGATATATACCGGGAAAATACCACCCTCACACACCAGAGACAGGTATATACAGGGAAAAGCCGACCCTCACATACCAGAGACAGATATATACCGGGAAAATACCACCCTCACACACCAGAGACAGGTATATACAGAAAAAATCCCACTCTCACACACCAGAGACAGATATATACAGGGAAAATTCCATCCTCACATACCAGAGATTGATACATACAGGGAAAATCCCACCCTCACATAGCAGAAACAGATATATACAGGGAAAATCCTCCCTCACATACCGGAGATTATATATATATATAGATATACATGAAAAATACCACCCTCACACACCAGACGGATACAAAGAGCGAAAATATCACCCTCACATACCAGAGACAGAAATATACAGACAAAATCCCACCCTCATATACCAGAGACAGATATATAGAGAGAAAATCCCACCCTCACATATCAGACAGATATATACAGGGAAAATCCCACCCTCACATACTAGAGACAGCTATATACAGGGAAAAGCCCACCCTCACACACCAGAGACAGATATGGCCCTGTACAACTGTAGCAATACCTCCCAAGGCCCTGTACAACTGTAGCAATACCTCCCTGCCCCTGTACTCAAAAATCCTCGCTATGAAGGCCAACATGCCATTTGCTTTCTTAACTGCCTGCTGTATCTGCATGCCAACCTTCAATGACTGATGTACCATGACACCCAGGTCTCGTTGCACCTCCCCTTTTCCTAATCTGTCACCATTCAGATAATAGTCTGTCTCTCTGTTTTTACCACCAAAGTGGATAACCTCACATTTAGCCACATTATACTTCATCTGCCATGCATTTGCCCACTCACCTAACCTATCCAAGTCACTCTGCAGCCTCATAGCATCCTCCTCGCAGCTCACACTGCCACCCAACTTGGTGTCATCTGCAGATTTGGAGATACTACATTTAATCCCCTTGTCCAAATCATTAACGTACAATGTAAACAGCTGGGGCCCCAGCACAGCATATTCAGGGAAAATCCCACTCTCACACACCAGAGACAGATATATACAGAGAAAATCCCACCCTCACACACCTGAGACAGATACATACAGGGAAAATCCCACCCTCACATAGTGGAGACTATATATTTATATACAGGAAAAATCCCACCCTCACACACCAGAGACAGATATATACAGAGTAAATCCCACCCTCACACACCAGACAGATATAAAGAGCGAAAATACCACCCTCACATACCAGAGACAGATATATACAGACAAGATCCCACCTTCATATACCAGAGACAGATATATACAGAGAAAATACCACCCTCACATACCAGAGACAGATATATACAGACAAAATCCCACCCTCATATACCAGAGACAGATATATACAGTGAAAATACCACCCTCACATACCAGAGACAGATATATGCAGGACAAATCCCACCCTCACATACCAGAGATAGATATATACAGAGAAAATCCCACCCTCACACACCAGACAGATACAAAGAGCGAAAATACCACCCTCACATACCAGAGACAGATATATACAGACAAGATCCCACCCTCATACCAGAGGCAGATATATACAGAGAAAATCCCACCCTCACATACCGGAGACAGACCTATACAGGGAAAATCCCACCCTCACATACCGGAGACAGATCTATACAGGGAAAAGCCCACCCTCACACACCAGAGACAGATATGGCCCTGTACAACTGTAGCAATACCTCCCAAGGCCCTGTACAACTGTAGCAATACCTCCCTGCCCCTGTACTCAAAAATCCTCGCTATGAAGGTTAACATGCCATTTGCTTACTTAACTGCCTGCTGTATCTGCATGCCAACCTTCAATGACTGATGTACCATGACACCCAGGTCTCGTTGCACCTCCCCTTTTCCTAATCTGTCACCATTCAGATAATAGTCTGTCTCTCTGTTTTTACCACCAAAGTGGATAACCTCACATTTATCCACATTATACTTCATCTGCCATGCATTTGCCCACTCACCTAACCTATCCAAGTTACTCTGCAGTCTCATAGCATCCTCCTCGCAGCTCACACTGCCACCCAACTTGGTGTCATCTGCAAATTTGGAGATACTACGTTTAATCCCCTCGTCCAAATCATTAATGTACAATGTAAACAGCTGGGGCCCCAGCACAGCATATTCAGGGAAAATCCCACCCTCACACACCAGAGACAGATATATACAGAGAAACTCCCACCCTCACACACCAGAGACAGGTATATATAGAGAAAATCCCACTCTCACACACCCGAGACAGATATATACAGGGAAAAGCCGACCCTCACACACCAGAGACAGATATATATAGAGAAAATCCCACTCTCACACACCCGAGACAGATATATACAGGGAAAATTCCACCCTCACATACCAGAGACCGATATATACAGAAAAAATCCACCCTCACATACCAGAGACAGATATATACAGAGAAAATCCTACCCTCACACACCAGAGACAGATATATACAGGGAAAATCCCACCCTCACACACCAGCGACAGATATATAGAGAGAAAATCCCACTCTCTCATACCAGAGACAGATATATTCAGGGAAAATCCCACCCTCACACACCAGAGACAGATATACAGAAACACAGAAGATAGGTGCAGGAGTAGGCCATTCAATGAGTTCATGGCTGAACATGTGTAAATGTGGATTCTTTTCTCTCAATCTGGTTCAGTAAAATTACTGAGTCGAATACCTCTTGTGATTTGAACAAAGCAGTCTTTATTTTACCGGCCGGCAAGACGTATCAGACAGGGGATATACATTCTCGATCGAGCGTACACACTCCCTACGGATAAGTGAAGTTACATCGTAAAGCGACAACAGTTATACATTCTCGGCAAAAGATAACAAGATAGGGCTAGAGTGACATCCTAGTTCAACCTATCTCTTTTGGTCCCTCTTTCCCTTTGTCCACTCATAAGCCGACATAAGTATGGTCTTATTTTAAACAAAGACCTTCTGTTAATGTTTCAGGTTAATAACATGATTTAATAAGACCTTGAGGTTTTTCTGCAAGCTGTGGGTTTTGTTTCAATATGTGTTAGTGTTGTAACATTTCGCAGTCTCGAGTCCGAGATGTCATGGCTATTCCTCCATGAATTCTTTGTTAGCTTATACTGGCCCTTTACAATTCCCACATTCTCAACTTCAATGTCTCTATACATTTGAAACATTCACACATGCAACCTCAGTACCCCATTCCTGCTTTCTCGCCATACCCCTTGAACCCCCGAGTAGTAAGGACTATATCTAACTCCTTTTTGAATATATTTAGTGAATTGGCCTCAACAACTTTCTGTGGTAGAGAATTCCACAGGTTCACCACTCTCTGGGTGAAGAAGTTTCTCCTCATCTCAGTACTGAATGGATTATCCCTGATCCTTGGGCTGTGACCCCTGGTTCTGGACTTCCCCAACATTGGGAACATTCTTCCTGCATCTAACCTGTCTAAACCCGTCAGAATTTTAAACGTTTCTATGAGATCCCCTCTCATTCTTCTGAACTCCAGTGAATACAAGCCAAGTTGATCCAGTCTTTCTTGATATGTCAGTCCCGGCATCCTGGGAATCAGTCTGGTGAACCTTCGCTGCACTCCCTCAATAGCAAGAATTTCCTTCCTCAAGTTAGGAGACCAAAACTGTACACAATACTCCAGGTGTGGCCTCACCAAGGCCCTGTACAACTGTAGCAATACCTCCCTGCCCCTGTACTCAAATCCCCTCGCTATGAAGGCCAACATGCCATTTGCTTTCTTAACTGCCTGCTGTATCTGCATGCCAACCTTCAATGACTGATGTACCATGACACCCAGGTCTCGTTGCACATCCCCTTTTCCTAATCTGTCACCATTCAGATAATAGTCTGTCTCTCTGTTTTTACCACCAAAGTGGATAACCTCACATTTATCCACATTATACTTTATCTGCCATGCATTTGCGCACTCACCAAACCTATCCAAGTCATTCTGCAGCCTGATGGCATCCTCCTCGCAGCTCACACTGCCACCCAACTTAGTGTCATCTGCAAATTTGCCGATACTGCATTTAATCCCCTCGTCCAAATCATTAATATACAATGTAAACAGCTGGGGCCCCAGCACAGCATATTCAGGGAAATTCCCACCCTCACACACTAGAGACAGATATATACAGAGAAAATCCCACTCTCACACACCCGACACAGATATATACAGGGAAAAGCCGACCCTCACACACCAGAGACAGATATATAAAGGACAAATCCCACCCTCACATACCAGAGACCGATATAAGCATGGAAAATCCCACGCTCACATACCAGAGACAGATATATACAGGGAAAATCCCACCCTCACACACAAGAGACAGATATATTCAGGGAAAATCCCACCCTCACACACCAGAGACAGATATATACAGTAAAAATCCCACCTTCACACTCCAGAGACAGATGTATACAGGGAAAATCCCACCATCACACACCAGAGGCAGATACATACAGGGAAAATCCCACCCTCGCATACTGGAGACTATATATTTATATACCGGGAAAATTCCACCCTCACATACCGGAGACAGATAGACACAGAGAAAATCCCACCCGCACATGCCAGAGACAGATATATTCAGTGAAAATTCCATCCTCACACACCAGAGACAGATTTATACAGCGAAAATCTCACCCTCACATACCAGAGACAGATATATACAGAGAAAATCTGAACCTCACACCAGAGACAGATATAAACAGAGAAAATCCCACCCTCACATACCAGAGACAGAAAAATACAGAGAAAATCTTACCCTCTCACACCAGAGACATATATACAGGGAAAATCCCACCATCACATACCAGAGACAGATATATATAGGGAAAAGCCGACCCTCACACACCAGAGACAGATGTATACAGGGAAAATCCCACCCTCGCATACTCGAGACTATATATTTATATACCGGGAAAATCCCACCCTCACATACCGGAGACAGATATATACAGGCAGGACCGGAACCAATGTCCTAGGGGGAGTGTTTGCTAGTGCTGTTGGGGAGGAGTTAAACTAATATGGCAGGGGGATGGGAACCAATGCAGGGAGACAGAGGGAGACAAAAAGGAGGCAAAAGCAAAAGACAGAAAGGAGATGAGGAAAAGTGGAGGGCAGAGAAACTCAAGGCAAAGAACAAAAAGGGCCACTGTACAGCAAAATTCTAGAAGGAGAAAGGGTGTTAAAAAAGCAAGCCTGAAGGCTTTGTGTCTTAATGCAAGGAGTATCCGCAATAAGGTGGATGAATTAACTGTGCAAATAGATGTTAACAAATATGATGTGATTGGGATTACGGAGACGTGGCTCCAGGATGATCAGGGCTGGGAACTCAACATCCAGGGGTATTCAACATTCAGGAAGGATAGAATAAAAGGAAAAGGAGGTGGGGTAGCATTGCTGGTTAAAGAGGAGATTAATGCAATAGTTAGGAAAGACATGAGCTTGGATGATGTGGAATCTATATGGGTAGAGCTGCAGAACACCAAAGGGCAAAAAACGTTAGTGGGAGTTGTGTACAGACCTCCAAACAGTAGTAGTGATGTTGGGGAGGGCATCAAACAGGAAATTAGGGGTGCATGCTATAAAGGTGCAGCAGTTATAATGGATGACTTTAATATGCACATAGATTGGGCTAGCCAAACTGGAAGCAATACGGTGGAGGAGGATTTCCTGGAGTGCATAAGGGATGGTTTTCTAGACCAATATGTCGAGGAACCAACTAGGGGGGAGGCCATCTTAGACTGGGTGTTGTGTAATGAGAGAGGATTAATTAGCAATCTCATTGTGCGAGGCCCCTTGGGGAAGAGTGACCATAATATGGTGGAATTCTGCATTAGAATGGAGAATGAAACAGTTAATTCAGAGACCATGGTCCAGAACTGAAAGAAGGGTAACTTTGAAGGTATGAGGCGTGAATTGGCTAGGATAGATTGGCGAATGATACTTAAGGGGTTGACTGTGGATGGGCAATGGCAGACATTTAGAGACCGCATGGATGAATTACAACAATTGTACATTCCTGTCTGGCGTAAAAATAAAAAAGTGAAGGTGGCTCAACCGTGGCTATCAAGGGAAATCAGGGATAGTATTAAAGCCAAGGAAGTGGCAAACAAATTGGCCAGAAATAGCAGCGAACCTGGGGACTGGGAGAAATTTAGAACTCAGCAGAGGAGGACAAAGGGTTTGATTAGTGCAGGGAAAATGGAGTACGAGAAGAAGCTTGCAGGGAACATTAAGGCCAATTGTAAAAGTTTCTATAGATATGTAAAGAGAAAAAGGTTAGTAAAGACAAACGTAGGTCCCCTGCAGTCAGAATCAGGGGAAGTAATAACGGGGAACAAAGAAATGGCAGACCAATTGAACAAGTACTTTGGTTCAGTATTCACTAAGGAGGACACAAACAACCTTCCGGATATAAAAGGGGTCAGAGGGTCTAGTAAGGAGGAGGAACTGAGGGAAATCTTTATTAGTCGGGAAATTGTGTTGGGGAAATTGATGGGATTGAAGGCCGATAAATCCCCAGGGCCTGATGGACTGCATCCCAGAGTACTTAAGGAGGTGGCCTTGGAAATAGCGGATGCATTGACAGTCATTTTCCAACATTCCATTGACTCTGGATCAGTTCCTATCGAGTGGAGGGTAGCCAATGTAACCCCACTTTTTAAAAAAGGAGGGAGAGAGAAAGCAGGGAATTATAGACCGGTCAGCCTGACCTCAGTAGTGGGTAAAATGATGGAATCAATTATTCAGAATGTCATAGCAGCGCATTTGGAAAATGGTGACATGATAGGTCCAAGTCAGCGTGGATTTGTGAAAGAGAAATCATGCTTGACAAATCTTCTGGAATTTTTTGAGGATGTTTCCAGTAAAGTGGACAAAGGAGAACCAGTTGATGTATATTTGGACTTTCAGAAGGCTTTCGACAAGGTCCCACACAAGAGATTAATGTGCAAAGTTAAAGCACATGGGATTGGGGGTAGTGTGCTGACGTGGATTGTGAACTGGTTGTCAGACAGGAAGCAAAGAGTAGGAGTAAATGGGTACTTTTCAGAATGGCAGGCAGTGACTAGTGGGGTACCGCAAGGTTCTGTGCTGGGGCCCCAGCTGTTTACATTGTACATTAATGATTTAGACGAGAGGATTAAATGTAGTATCTCCAAATTTGCGGATGACACTAAGTTGGGTGGCAGTGTGAGCTGCGAGGAGGATGCTATGAGGCTGCACAGTGACTTGGATAGGTTAGGTGAGTGGGCAAATGCATGGCAGATGAAGTATAATGTGGATAAATATGAGGTTATCCACTTTGGTGGTAAAAACAGAGAGACAGACTATTATCTGAATGGTGACAGATTAGGAAAAGGGAAGGTGCAACGAGACCTGGGTGTCATGGTACATCAGTATTTAAGGTTGGCATGCAGGTACAGCAGGCGGTTAAGAAAGCAAATGTCATGTTGGCCTTCATAGCGAGGGGATTTGAGTACAGGGGCTGGGAGGTATTGCTACAGTTGTACGAGGCCTTGGTGAGGCCACACCTGGAGAATTGTGTACAGTTTTGGTCTCCTAACGTGAGGAAGGACATTCTTGCTATTGAGGTAGTGCAGCGAAGATTCACCAGACTGATTCCCGGGATGATGGGACTGACCTATCAAGAAAGACTGGATCAACTGGGCTTGTATTCACTGGAGTTCAGAAGAGTGAGAGGGGACCTCATAGAAATGTTTAAAATTCTGACGGGTTTGGACAGGTTGGATGCAGGAAGAATGTTCCCAATGTTGGGGAAGTCCAGAACCAGGGGTCACAGTCTAAGGATAAGGGGTAAGCCATTTCGGACCGAGATGAGGAGAAACTTCTTCACCCAGAGAGTGGTGAACCTGTGGAATTCTCTACCACAGAAAGTAGTTGAGGCCAATTCACTAAATATATTCAAAAGGGAGTTAGATGAAGTCCTTACTACTCGGGGGATCAAGTGGTATGGCGAGAAAGCAGGAAGGGGTACTAAAGTTTCATGTTCAGCCATGAACTCATTGAATGGCGGTGCAGGCTAGAAGGGCTGAATGGCCTGCTCCTGCACCTATTTTCTATGTTGCTATGTTTCTATACAGAGAAAATCCCACCCGCACATACCAGAGACAGATATATTCATGGAAAATTCCATCCTCACACACCAGAGCCAGATATATACAAGGAAAATCCCACCCTCACATACCAGAGACAGATATATACAGAGAAAATCCCACCCTCACACCAGAGACAGATATATACAGGGAAAATCCCACCATCACGTACCAGAGACAGATATATACAGAGAAAATCCCACCCTCACATACCAGAGACAGGTCTCTACAGGGAAAATCCCACCATCACATACCAGAGACAGATATATAGAGAAAAAATCCCACCCTCACACACCAGACAGATATATACAGAGAAAATCCGACCCTCAAACACCAGAGACCGATTCTATACAGGGAAAATCCCACCCTCACGTACCAGTGATAGATTTATACAGGGGAAATCCCACCCACACTGACCAGAGACAGATATTTCCAGAGAAAATCCCACCCTGACACACCAGAGACAGATATATGGAGAGAAAATCCCACTCTCTCATACCAGAGACAGAAAAATACAGAGAAAATCCTACCCTCACACACCAGAGACATATATAGAGAGAGAAAATCCCACCCTCACATTGCAGAGACAGGTATATACAGGGAAAATCCCACCCTCACACACCAGAGACAGATATATACAGGGAAAATCCCACCCTCACATACCAGAGACCGATTATATACAGAGGAAATCCCACCCTCACACACCAGAGACGGATTTATACAGGGAAAATCCCACCCACACAGACCAGAGACAGATATTTCCAGTGAAACTCCCACCCTGACACACCAGAGACAGATATATAGAGATAAAATTCCACTCTCTCATACCAGAGACAGATATATACAGGGAAAATCCCATGCTCAGACACCAGAGACAGATATATTCAAATAAAATCCCACCCTCACACACCGGAGACCGATGAAATACAGGGAACATTCCACCCTCACACACCAGAGACAGATATATACAGGGAAAATTCCACCCTCAGACCAGAGACAGATATATACAAGGAAAATCTCACCCTTACACCAGAGACAGATTTATACAGGGAAAATCCCACCCACACAGACCAGAGACAGATATTTCCAGTGAAAATCCCACCCTGACACACCAGAGACAGATATATAGAGAGAAAATCCCACTCTCTCATACCAGAGACAGATGTATTCAGGGAAAATCCCACCCTCACACACCAGAGACAGATATACAGAAACACAGAAACACAGAAGATAGGTGCAGGAGTAGGCCATTCGGCCCTTCGAGCCTGCAGCGCCATTCAATGAGTTCATGGCTGAACATGCAACCTCAGTACCCTATTCCTGCTTTCTCGCCATACCCCTTGATCCCCCGAGTAGTAAGGACTTCATCTAACTCCTTTTTGAATATATTTAGTGAATTGGCCACAACAACTTTCTGTGGTAGAGAATTCCACAGGTTCACCACTCTCTGGGTGAAGAAGTTTCTCCTCATCTCAGTCCTAAATGGATTACCCCTTATCCTTGGACTGTGACCCCTGGTTCTGGCCTTCCAACATTGGGAACATTTTTCCTGCATCTAACCTGTCTAAACCCGTCAGAATTTTAAACGTTTCTATGAGATCCCCTCTCATTCTTCTGAACTCCAGTGAATACAAGCCCAGTTGATCCAGTCTTTCTTGATATGTCAGTCCCGCCATCCCGGGAATCAGTCTGGTGAACTTTCGCTGCACTCCCTCAATAGCAAGAATGTCCTTCCTCAAGTTAGGAGACCAAAACTGTGCACAATACTCCAGGTGTGGCCTCACCAAGGCCCTGTACAACTGTAGCAATACCTCCCTGCCCCTGTACTCAAATCCCCTCGCTATGAAGGCCAACATGCCATTTGCTTTCTTAACCGCCTGCTGTACCTGCATGCCAACCTTCAATGACTGATGTACCATGACACCCAGGTCTCGTTGCATATCCCCTTTTCCTAATCTGTCACCATTCAGATAATAGTCTGTCTCTCTGTTTTTACCACCAAAGTGGATAACCTCAACTTTATCCACATTATCCTTCATCTGCCATGCATTTGCGCACTCACCAAACCTATCCAAGTCACTCTGCAGCCTGATAGCATCCTCCTCGCAGCTCACACTGCCACCCAACTTAGTGTCATCCATAAATTTGGAGATACTACATTTAATCCCCTCGTCCAAATCATTAATGTACAATGTAAACAGCTGGGGCCCCAGCACAGCATATTCAGGGAAAATCCCACCCTCACATACCAGAGACCAATATAAGCATGGAAAATCCCACCCTCACATACCAGAGACCGATATATACAGGGAAAATTCCATCCTCACACCAGAGACTGATATATACAGTAAATATCCCACCTTCACACACCAGAGACAGATATATACAGAGAAAATCCCACCCTCACACACTAAAGACAGATATATACAGAGAAAATCCGAACCTCACACACCAGAGAGAGATATATACAGAGAAAATCCCACCCTCACACCAGAGACTGATATATACAGTGAAAATCCCACCATCACATACCAGAGACAGGTCTCTACAGGGAAAATCCCACCCTCACACACCAGAGACAGATATATACAGGGAAAATCCCACCCTCACACACCAGAGACAGATATATTCAGGGAAAATTCCATCCTCACACACCAGAGCCAGATATATACAGAGAAAATCCCACCCTCACACCAGAGACAGATATATAGAGAAAATCCCACCCTCACACACTAGAGACAGATATATACAGAGAAAATCCGAACCTCACACACCAGAGAGAGATATATACAGTGAAAATACCACCATCACATACCAGAGACAGATATGCACAGAGAAAATCCCACCCTCACATTCCAGAGACAGGTATATACAGGGAAAATCCCACTCTCACACACCCGAGACAGATATATACAGGGAAAAGCCGACCCTCACACACCAGAGACAGATATATTCAGGGAAAATTCCATCCTCACACACCAGAGCCAGATATATACAGAGAAAATCCCACCCTCACACCAGAGACAGATATATAGAGAAAATCCCACCCTCACATACCAGAGACAGAAAAATACAGAGAAAATCTAACCCTCACACACCAGAGACATATATACAGGGAAAATCCCACCATCACATACCAGAGACAGATATATACAGGGATAATCGCACCATCACATACCAGAGACAGATATGCACAGAGAAAATCCCACCCTCACATACCAGAGACCGATTATATACAGAGAAAATCCCACCCTCACACACCAGAGACGATATATACAAGGAAAATCCCACCCTCACACACCAGAGACAGATTTATACAGGGAAAATTCCACCCACACAGACCAGAGACAGATATTTCCAGAGAAAATCCCACCCTGACAACAGAGACAGATATATAGAGAGAAAATCCCACTCTTTCATACCAGAGACAGATATATACAGGGAAAATCCCAGCCTCACACACCAGAGACAGATATATACAGGGAATATCCCACCCTCACACACCAGAGACAGATATATCCAGGAAAAATCCCACCCTCACATACCGGAGATTATATATATAGATATACAGGAAAAGTACCACCCTCACACACTAGACAGATATAAAGAGCGAAAATACCACCCTCACATACTGGAGACAGACCTATACAGGGAAAATCCCACCCTCACATACCGGAGACAGATCTATACAGGGAAAAGCCCACCCTCACACACCAGAGACAGATATTTCCAGGGAATATCCCACCCTCACACACCAGAGCCAGATATATACAGGGAAAAGCCCACCCTCACACACCAGAGACAGATATGGCCCTGTACAACTGTAGCAATACCTCCCTGCCCCTGTACTCAAATCCCTTCGCTATGAAGGCCAACATGCCATTTGCATTCTTCACCGCCTGCTGTCCCTGCATGCCAACCTTCAATGACTGATGTACCATGATACCCAGGTCTCGTTGCACCTCCCCTTTTCCTAATCTGTCACCATTCAGATAATAGTCTGTCTCAGTTTTTACCACAAAAATGGATAACCTCACATTTATCCACATTATACTTCATCTGCCATGCATTTGCCCACTCACCTAACCTATCTAAGTCACTGTGCAGCCTCATAGCATCCTCCTCGCAGCTCACACTGCCACCCAACTTAGTGTCATCCGCAAATTTGGAGATACTTCATTTAATCCCCTCGTCCAAATCATTAATGTACAATGTAAACAGCTGGGGCCCCAGCACAGCATATTCAGGGAAAATCCCACCCTCACACACCAGAGACAGATATATAGAGAGAAAATACCACCTTCACACACCAGAGACACATATATACAGGGAAAATCCCACCCTCACATACCGGAGATTATATATATATAGATATACAGGAAAAGTACCACCCTCACACACTAGACAGATACAAAGAGCAAAAATACCACCCTCACATACTGGAGACAGAACTATACAGGGAAAATCCCACCCTCACATACCGGAGACAGATCTATACAGGGAAAAGCTCACCCTCACACACCAGAGACAGATATGCACAGAGAAAATCCCACCCTCACACACCAGAGATAGATATCTACAGAGAAAATCCCACCCTCACATACCAGAGACAGATATATACAGGGAAAATTCTCTCCTCACATACCAGACAGATATATACAGGGAAAATGCCACCCTCACACACCAAGGACAGATATTTCCAGGGAAAATCCCACCCTCACACACCAGAGACAGATATTTCCAAAGAAAATCCCACTCTCACACATAAAATGCTGACAGGTACAAAGTGAAACCCGCATTCCCCTACCAGAAACTGACAAATTCAGGGTAAAAGCAGAAGTTGACAGAAAGCGAGGAAATCCTATAGGTACAGATTATACCCAACACTCACCAGAAACGACAGGTCCAGGTTAAATCCCACTCTCACATCCCTGAAAGTGACAGGTACAGATTATACTCCACTCTCATATACCAGCCATAGATTGGCAGGTACAGATGAAATCCCATCCTCACATACTAGGGCCAGAAAGATAGAGAAAAGCCCATCCACACATACCAGAAAATGATAGATACAGAATAAAACCCATATTCACACACCAGAATCTGACAGGTACAGATTTTGATTAAACCCACGCTTGCATACCAGAAATGACAGGTACAGTTTAAACCCACACTCACATACCAGAAATGACAGGTACAGTTTAAACCCACACTCACATACCAGAAATGACAGGTACAGTTTAAACCCACACTCACATACCAGAAATGACAGGTACAGTTTAATCCCTACACTCACATACCTGAAACTAACAGATACAGATTAATCCCTACACTCACATACCTGAAACTAACAGGTACAGATTAAATCCCACACTCATGTACCAGAGACAGACAGCTACAGAATAACCCCACACTCACAAAGTGGAAACTGATAGGTACAGATTAAACACAACATTTGTATACCAGAAAGAACCAGGTACAGACTAAATGTAACACTCACACACCTGAAACAAAGAGGTACCGAATATCCCCCACACTCACTGACAGGTACAGAATAAACATTACACTCACATACTTGGGCAGAAAGGTACAGAATAAACCCCACACTTACATATCAGAACCTGCCAGGTACAGATGAAACCCAACTCTCACATACCAGAATCAGACAGATGCAGATTAAACTCCACACTCGCATACTAGAGACTGATGGGTATAAAATAAATCCAACACTTGCATACCAGAAATTGACAAGTACAGAATAAAACACACAACTCACATACCAGAAACAGATAGGTACAGATTAAACTCCACAGTCAGATATCAGAAACTGACAGGTACAGATTAAACCCCACTCTCATACACCAGAAACTGACAGGTACAGATTAAACCCCACAATCACATACCAGAAATGACAGGTACAGATTATACCCAACACTCACATACCAGAAATGACAGATTAAACCCCACTCAGATACCAGCCACAGATGGACAGGTACAGATGAAATCCCACACTATCATACCAGAGGCTGCCAGGTAGAGAATAAAACACGCACTCCCATACAGAAACTGACAAAGTGCAGAATAAACCCACACACATATCACAGAAACAGAATGATAATCACATACCAGAATTTGACAGGTGTATAATAAAACCCAAATTCGCCTGCCAGTAACTGAGGTAAAAAAACAACACTCACATATCAGTGACTGACAGCTATAAGAAATAGGAGAAGGCCAAAAGGACTCTGGAGCCTGCTCCACAATTCAATAGGATCATGGCTGAACTGCCCAATATCCAGGCAGTGCTTCTGACAAAGAAATCCAAGGCTGGTTTCAGCAAGAGCAAGTAAAGTGGACAAGATTTAATCTAATACCACGTTGGTTCTTTTCAGAGCCACCCACTCTATCTGTGAAAGGGCTGGTTACTGTCTGAAGAAACTGATCAATTGATCACAATCTTATCAGCTGTGCTTCAGTTGGGAGCACCCTCACTTTTGAGTCAGAAAGTTGTGGGTTCAAGTCCCACTCCAGGGTCTTGAGCAGAAAAATCTAGGCTGAAACTCCAGTGCAGTGTTGAGGGAGCGCTACATTGTCGGAGGTGACATCGATCGGATAAGACGTTAAACCGAGCCACCGTCTGCTCTCTCAGCTGGACGCAAAACATCTCATAGCAATATGGGGAGTTATCGCGTGTCATAGGCAATATTTATCCCTCGATCAACACAACACAACAGATCATTTGACCATTATCATGTTGCTGTTTGTGGGAGCTTGCTGTTCCCAAAATGGCTGCCGCGTTACATTACATCAGTGCCGACACTTCAAAAAGTATTTCATTGGATGTGAAGCAGGTCGTGAAAGGTGCCATATCAATCCAAGTCAGTATTTTTCTACATAATGTTAAGTCCCAACGGTTGATAAACTGGGAGTTTCCTGACCAGAAGTCACCCTCAGTCAATCTCGGGTATTATCCGGTCAATGTCTGTTGAACATGTAAAAATCTAGATCGGCAAACAGAGCAGCGAGCTTGCTGTTCAGATTATATTATATATATATATATAATATATATATATAAAAAAAGGAAAAAATGCATGGACCTTCCTCGTAAGATTTTTGCCTGATAGCAGAATAGAAACACATAAAGAACAGAGTATAAATCAGGAGGTGTTGCAACTGATGACCTCATTCAAGAATTTGAGATTGTGGCGAGCAACAAATTTGATTGGTCTCTTTAAACATCCAGAGAGATACAGAACAATGGATATTGACAAGCCAATCACAACCATTGCCTTCACCCATCCCTCATTAGCATAGGGCTGTGGGCGGAGTGTGAGGCTGCCGATATAATACGGGCTCGGAGCAGAGTTTCCCCAAATCTGCGCCTGACTGAACGAGTCGATGGCTGACGAAAAGAGAACCTGGCGCAATCCAATATCCAGGATTACGTGCTGAAGGATGCACTTAAAATTGGTGCAGTCGCCGCAAAGGCACGGTGTGGAAGGGCCACAGTTTAAAGCCCTTCTGCCATGGTAAACCCGGGGGCAGGAATCAGTACAAAACTCCCCTCGGGCTGTACGTGCAACTTCTTTTTCATGTACATGGAGCACCATGATCTGTCAACATCTATGTAGTGCCATGTACAATGTAAGGTCTGTTTCGTAATGCACGTTGAAAAGAAAGAAAAAAAAATGTAAATGTGCCGTCACCCATTCCGTTTAATGTAATGTAATTTTGTTGAATGTACTACAAGGTATCCCGTATTGTACCAAATTGTACTTGAAATGAAAAGCAAGGAAATGCATCGAACGGAACTGCCGTCAGCACCCAAATGTAGTGTGTGGGATTGCTGACCGCAGCTAAACGTACTGAACTGCTTTTGAATGTACTGTACAAATTTTTTACATGAATAAAGTATATTTTGAAATTTTTAAAAAAGACGAAAAGATAACAGGTCCCGCCAAGAAAGGCGCCAAGAAAGTAATCAAGAAAACCCCAGCGAAGAGCGGCAAGAAGCGCAGAAAGTCGAGGAAGGAGAATTACGCCATCTACATCTACAAAGTGATGAAGCAGGTTCATCCCGGCACCGGCATCTCCTCCAAGGCCATGGGCATCATGAACTCGTTTGTGAGCGAAATTTTCGAGCGCATCGCGGGTGAGGCTTCCCGTCTGGCCCATTACAACAAGCGCCGCACCATCAGTTCCCGGGAGATCCAGACGTCCGTGCGCCTGCTACTGCCCGGGGAGCTGGCCAAGCACGCCGTGTCGGAAGGGACAAAGGCGGTGACCAAGTACACCAGCTCCAAGTGAGACTGCCCGCTGTCTTGAGAGATCAAACCCCAAACACAACGGCTCTTTTAAGAGCCACCCACAACCTCTCAAAGAGCTGCACAAACGCATCTCCCTTTAGACTCGGTTTACTGTAATTATTTCCTAGAAACATAGAAAATAGATGCAGGAGTACGCCATTCGGCCCTTCGAGCCTGCACCGCCATTCAATGAGTTCATGGCTGAACATGCAACTTCAGTACCCCATTCCTGCTTTCTCGCCATACCCCTTGATCCCCCTAGTAGTAAGGACTACATCTAACTCCTTTTTCAATATATTTAGTGAATTGGCCTCAACAACTTTCTGTGGTAGAGAACGAGTATGTTTGAGAACTTTTACACATCCAGCTGCAGATTTAGTTTTGAATTCTCAGATATCAGTTTCACTGTCCGGTTCCACCTTAGCATCGCTGAAATTTTCCGCCAACTACCATCACGGCCCCTGGTCGCTGTTTCCCTGTGCTCTCAGACCCGTTCATTTACACCGCCTGCCGAATTAGGAGCTTGTTGAGGGGCTGAGACTCAGATTTCAGTCACACATTCTCTCTCGCAAGCCCTTTTCCAGTTTATTTTTCAATTCCTGTTGCGGGTCAGTCTCTTTATTAAGCCGACACTCCCCGCAGTGCAACAACCCAGAATGGGAGTTCTTAGAGACCAGAACCGGGGCAGTTTGAACACTATCTCTCTTTTCTTTTCACAAAAGGACACCCAGTTCTGGGCTCACTCCCGCCTTTGCGAGGGATCGATCGATAATCTGTGAAACCCAACTTTTACAAAGATTGAGTTGGAATGTGTCCCGTTACAGAATCGGTGGGGATTGATTCCCGCCTATTAGACAGTTTGAAATAGTACCCGAATTTAATCCTGATTGTAACAGCCTGGAACTTGCAAGGGGAATATGTAAAAGACAAAATTAATTAAAATGTGTTGGGAAATCTTTGACGAATGGTGGATTTATATTAACATAATCCGCTGTTTTAAATTTCTTGGCGGGGTTTTTGAATTAAAATCGATATTCTGACTGTTGGAAACAGTAATTTCCGCCCTACTTTCATTGGTGGGCTAAACAGACTGTGATTGGTCACCTGAAAAGACCAATGAAATGCACCACCGAGCTACCAATCACAAATTCGCTCCCTGCATTCCTCCAGAAGGTACAAGAAAGGCAGATGTGGGAGGAGTTTCTCATTCATTTTCGGAACGTGTGGATTGTGGAAATGTCTGGGAGAGGAAAAACAGGCGGTAAAGTTCGGGCCAAGGCCAAGTCTCGCTCCTCCCGGGCCGGACTGCAGTTCCCTGTGGGCCGTGTTCACAGGCTCCTGCGAAAGGGGAACTACGCTGAGCGTGTGGGTGCCGGAGCCCCGGTCTACATGGCTGCTGTGCTCGAGTATCTGACCGCTGAAATCCTGGAGCTGGCCGGCAACGCGGCCCGCGACAACAAGAAGACCCGCATCATCCCCAGACACCTGCAGCTGGCCATCCGCAACGACGAGGAGCTCAACAAGCTGCTGGGAAAGGTAACCATCGCTCAGGGCGGGGTGCTGCCTAATATCCAGGCTGTGCTGCTGCCCAAGAAAACCGCCAGTGCGCCCAAGAGCAAGTAAAGCGGACAGGATTTAATCTAATAACCCAAAGGCTCTTTTCAGAGCCACCCACACTATCTGTGAAAGGGCTGCTTTCTGTTCTGTGGAACACAACTGTCCGACCTAATTTAATACAAAATAGACGGAAGCTGAACGTGAGACCGCTAGTCATTGAACATGTTGGCACAGCCGTATATGAACCGGCTGATAAGAGCCGAGTATAAAGGAATGAGTGGTTGATGGGCTCACTGACTTTTATAGGGGCAATAATTCCATAGGGAGAAATATGTACATTCTGAACACATTGATCCATGAGGACTTTTACCCTTTTTAAATTTGCGTACAAAAGGATGGAATTGCAGCTCATGGCTAATTTAAAATATCCCAAATAGTATCCGACCTGTGCCCGCATGAAGAGCTGGGTTAAAGGTGAGATACAGATTACAGGAAGCTCGTCCCCTCTGGAATCTATCCCGGTCTGTGCAAAGGGATCAATTCACTATCAGATCTCCCACTTATAGTTAGCGCCCCCCATTGGTCGGGTGTAGTCGGTACACTGGGCATCTGACTCGCATCGATACCTGGATCACCGCCTGCACTGTATAAAGCCCCAGTTATAGCAACACTACAAGACGTGCACGATGTGTACACAGGCCAGTTTGCGTGGAGACGGTCGCAGTTCTTTCCTTTGTTGATTTGGTGGCTCTGAAAAGAGCCGTTGTTGCACTTGGTGCTAAAGTTTGGAGCCCGGGCAGGGGGAGTCTAGGCGCGCTCCCCGCGGATGCGGCGGGCCAGCTGGATATCTTTGGGCATGATGGTGACTCGCTTGGCGTGGATGGCGCACAGGTTGGTGTCCTCAAAGAGCCCCACCAGGTAAGCCTCGCTGGCCTCCTGCAGGGCCATGACGGCCGAGCTCTGGAAGCGCAGGTCGGTCTTGAAGTCCTGAGCGATCTCCCGCACCAGGCGCTGGAAGGGCAGCTTGCGGATGAGCAGCTCGGTGGATTTCTGGTAGCGGCGGATCTCCCTCAGAGCCACGGTGCCGGGTCTGTAGCGATGAGGCTTCTTCACTCCGCCCGTGGCCGGAGCGCTCTTCCGGGCTGCTTTGGTCGCCAGCTGTTTGCGAGGAGCTTTCCCTCCGGTCGATTTGCGCGCTGTCTGCTTGGTCCTGGCCATCTTCTGAACCGATCTCAGCACAATCTGGGACACACAGACTGGGAATGGTCCTTTTAAAGTGTCTGTCAGGGTCCGCCCCCGGGCTGTGATTGGTCATAACCCGACCGCCAATCATGTTTCAACCAATCACCGAGAGCGAAAGGGAAGGGCGGGGATTACTGGGCCATGATTGACTGAAATGAAACTGACAGTTCGTCAATTTCAAACAGCCCGCCAATTTCAGAGTCTCAACGAACAGAGATTAAAGAAACTCTAATTTCCCGCCAGCAATTTAAGAATCCGGCTCTTTATAACCTCGATGGTGCCCCATTATAAATCACCAATCCCATTCTCTTTAACTTTCCGGTTTTAATTCTGTCCCATTCCCAGTACCGGGCGGGAATAATTCCCCGGTCACTGCATCCTGTAAACACAAAGTCCCGCATCCATCCCGCCAGTGCCGTCCCGTTTCACCGATTCTCACACACAAAGTTCACAACATGACAGGATTATCTGTGAGGGGAGACTGTGTATCCCCGCCCGCTGATTGTGACCGGGACACCAGGAGTTTCTGATCTCATATAAAAATATCGTTCTCAAATATTTAATAATCTCATATTCCTGCAGCGACTACACTGCAAAAGTACTTCATTGGCTTTGAGAAGTCCGATGGCCGTGTAAGGCGCTATATATATGCAAGTGTTTCTTTCCTTTAATTAAATAGCTGAAATAATTTCCCAACCAAACTGTCCACCCTCCCATCCCCAGTTCACTGCTCTCTCTGTGAGGCGGTGGGTGGCTCTTGAAAGAGCCTTTGTGTTGTGCTGGGTGGAAAGGGTGGAGTTGTTCAGCCGCCGAATCCATAGAGAGTGCGGCCCTGCCGTTTGAAAGCGTACACCACATCCATGGCAGTGGCCGTCTTGCGCTTGGTGTGCTCGGTGTAGGTGATGGCGTCCCTGATGACATTCTCCAGGAAAACCTTCAGCACCCCGCGGGTCTCCTCGTAGATCAGACCCGAGATCCGCTTGACACCGCCACGGCGAGCCAGGCGGCGGATGGCGGGTTTGGTGATGCCCTGGATGTTATCACGGAGCACTTTACGGTGCCGCTTGGCTCCGCCTTTGCCCAGTCCTTTACCTCCTCCAGACATTTTTTTAATTTCAAAATATACTTTATCCATATAAAAAATTGCACTATACATTGGAAAGCAGTTCAGTACATTTGGATGCGGTCAGCAATTCCATACAATGCATTTAGATGCTGACGGCAGTTCCGTTCAATACATTTGCTTGCTTTACATTACAAGGTACAATTGAGTGCAATCCGTAATACAGTCATCAAGTTACGTTACATGTGGCACTATACGGTACACAGAATGAGTGAGGGTACAGTTACAATTCTTTACAACATACATTACTAAAGAGAACTTGCATTATACATGGCACTAGGTAGGTGTTTTCAGATCATGGTGCTCTATGTATACAGAAAGTTTACAAGTACAGCCCGAGGGGAGTTTTATACTGATTTCTGCCCCTGTGGCAGAAGGGCTTTAAACTGTGGCTCTTCCCCACGTGCCTTTGCAGCGACTGTACCAATTTTTAGTGCGTCCCTCAGTACGTACTCCTGGATCCTGGAGTGCGCTAGTCTGCAAAACGCAGACGTGGACATCTCCTTGCTCTAGAAGACCAGCAAATTTCGGTAAGATCAAAGTGCGTCTTTCACCGAGTTGATGACCCTCCAGCAGCAGATGATGTCTGTCTCGGTGTGTGTCGCTGGGAACAGTCCATCTGTGTTACGGAACTGCTTGGGATGAACCTCGACAGCAACCACAGCATCTCTTTCGAGACCTGCCTTGCAAAGGCGCAATCATGAAGGAGATGGGTGACAGTTTCGTCCGTCCCGCAGCTGACTCAGAGGCACCATGCAGTGCTGCTGAGACGCCGGCTGTGCATGAAGGATCTGACGGGTAGGGCTCTCCTCACCGCCAACCAAGCTACATCTTGGTGCTTGTGTGAAAGCTCCGGTGATGAGACGTTCTGCCAAACGAGTTCGACAGTCTGCTCGGGGAACCACCCGACAGGGTCCACCCTCTCCTTCTTTCATAGGGTGTCCAGGACCTTATGTGCTGACTACTGCTTTATGGCCATGTGGTCAAAGGTTTTTTTTCTGAAAATCTTTTCCACGGGACAGGTGGACAGGCATGGTCCAACTGGTGGGGGCATTTCGCAGCAGCATGGCCAGACCCATCCTTCGGGAACAGGTAGAACCTGAGCACGTAGTAACACTTGGTGTTTGCGTACCGGGGGTTCATGCACAGCTTGATGCAGCCGCACACAAAGGTGGCCACTTCGGAACATCCTTTCTTCCACTGCCCAGAGACTTTACATCGTGTCTCTGCGGACAGTCTATTTTGGACATCCAGACAAAGTTGAAGACGGCCTGGGTGACTACCGCGGCACAGGAGCGTGAGATGGGCCAGACCTGCGCTACGTACAACAACACTGAGAGCACCTCACTCCTGATTACCAGGTTCTTTCCTGCAATGGAGAGGGAGTGCTGCTCCCACAATCCTACCTCATCCAGACATGATGATTCTTCACTCAAACTGTTCCTGAATGAGGAACCAACTGCTCCTGGCTTCTTTGTTACAGGGCTGGCCCCGACCTGACTGAGAAAGCGCAGTGAGAGAGGCGGGAAGGGGAGGAGACAGAGTGAGAGGTTAAACAGAGAGCGCGGCAGGGGAGGAGACAGAATCAAGATTGAGAGACAGAGCAGAGCGCCGCCTCTGATCTTCCAGCTCCACCTCCAGCTTTCTGCAACCGCCAACCGATACACAGCGCTCTGCACAAACCCTTACAGACTCGGAATTCATATTCAAGGCTTCCAGGGACTAGAAGCTTTTAAATAAGGTCCCGGTACAATTAACAATCAGAAATATTCCCGCCTATATACTCCGTTCCCTGTCAATCTCAGACCTTATTCCATCTCCTCTCACAGACCGGTTCAGCACTTTACAAACACCTTATTCCAGCTGATTTGGAGAATCTGGTGTTTGGGGTTTGAGTTGTGAAGCGGGGTATCGCCGCCAGTCCCACTGTCTCAGAGACTCTTCCCCCTGATCTGTGAAATGACAGTGACCAGGAACTGAGACTGGAGCCGGACTCAAACCCCAGTTACAGTGAGGCCCGGGCCGGACATCCCATTCTCTGTGTTTTATTGTGGGCACTGGGGGAGGGGTGGGTGCAGACACTGGGGAAGGGGTGGGTTCAGACACTGGGGGAGGCGATCAGCTCTTTTCTGAGAGGCGTGGGTGGCTCTGAGAAGAGCCTTTGGGTTTAAACGTTTAGAAGTTGCCTTTTTATTTACTTTTTGTGCGCTGCTTTCTTGGCCTTTGTTGATTTGGGCGTGGCCTTCAGCCTCGGATTCTCCACCTTTTTGGCCGCCTTCACTTTCTTGGGGCTCTTGGGCTTCTTCGCCGCCGCCTTCTTCCCAGCCGGCCGTTTCGCTGTCTTTTTTGCAGTTGGCGCCTTCTTGGTGCTCGTTTTCTTGGCTGCTGCTTTCTTTGCTGGAGATTTCTTGGCTGCTGCTTTCTTTGCTGGAGATTTCTTGGCTGTTGCTTTCTTTGTTGGAGATTTCTTGGCTGTTGCTTTCTTTGCTGGAGATTTCTTGGCTGCTGCTTTCTTTGCTGGAGATTTCTTGGCTGCTGCTTTCTTTGCTGGAGATTTCTTGGCTGTTGGCTTCTTCACCTTCTTTCCCACTTTTTCCTGGGGATCCGTCTTTGCGATTTTGAATGAGCCCGAGGCGCCCGTGCCCTTGATCTGCTTCAGGGAACCATTCATCACATTCTTCTTGATACTGAACCTGATCTGGAAGCCGCGCTTCTCAACGTCGACGCCTTTGACCGCCAGAGCCTTCTTTATCGCGGCCAGGGACGTTCCCCTGCGATCCTTGCCATCGGCCACAACCTTGAGGATCTGGTCACCCAACCTGGGACCAGCTGGCCCGGAGCGGGGAGCCGCCTTCTTCTTCTTGCTGGGAGCCTTGGTTTGAGCGACGGCGGCAGGAGGAGCCGTTTCGGCGGCTGCAGTATCAGTCATGTCCGCGACTCTGGAAAATCTCTCTGACAGTCAGAACTGGGTCAGAAATGAAACGAGAGGCGGCGACACAGAGCAACTTAAAGGCAGCGAGCGGACGGGGAGGAGACATCCTGCTGTCAGCTCCCGGCCCCTCCAGCCTCTCTGTGTTTCTCTCTCCTCACTAACTCTCCGATTCCAATTCAACTCGAGCCCTCCACATTCCCAGACTGGCCTCTTTCTGTCCCGAAGACTGGGATGTTTGCAGCCGAGAAAGTTCCATCCGAATTGAAGGCAGCAATTTCGATTTAAACCCATTTCATTGCTGCACTGGTCGCGCTCTCTCAGCCGATCGCGGATATTTTCTCTGTTTTTGACTGAAATTTGAAATCAAATCAAACTTTCTGATTCATTCCCACTTCAGGCCTGAGCAGGGCAGCAGGGCGATCCTGTGACAGGGAAATCTTTGAATTTTACACAAGAGGGACTCTGAAATCCGGCGATGAGAGCGGACACACAAACACAGTGACATTAGTCTAACCCGCCCGTCCCTTTAACACACTCTCGCTCACACAATGTTGAAATCTGCACATTCACAGCACTTTCTGGGAATGAGAAATCTGTTCCCAGCACAGGTTTTCCTCTCCACTCGGATTTGCTGCCGATTCTCGGGTCAGTTGTAGTTTCCCAGCTCGGTAATTGTTAAACACTCTGAGGCCGGCGCTCCTCACAGTGTCTGTTCCCAGATTCAGGGGCAGGAGCCAATCACAGCTGTGGCTAGCTTAACCCATATCTGCTTTTAAGTTGCTATTGTTCGAATGCAGAAATATGTTTGACTAACATGAAAATACAAATTATGAGCTCACCGCCCCTGCAGCCTCTCTTTGTCTCTCTCCTCCGAAAATGAGGGACATATAAGAGTAACTGGTGTCCTATCAATCCCATACTCAACACCCAGAGATGGCTATCAGAGAGAGCAACAGAGAGACAGACACAGTATCAATCTTAAACTCCTGAACTGTGTCTCCATATTACGCTCAATAATAGTATCACACATTAATGTACAGCACCAGCGGAAAAGACACAGAGACAGATACAGTATCAGTTTTACACTTTGTACCAGATAGATAGATTTTTAACCAATAAGGGAATTAAGGGTTACGGGGAGCGGGCGGGTAAGTGGAGCTGAGTCCACGGCCAGATCAGCCATGATCTTGTTGAATGGCGGAGCAGGCTCGAGGAGCTAGATGGCCTACTCCTGTTCCTAATTCTTATGTTCGTATGTTCTTATGTTTCCATAATACGCTCAGTAAAAGTGCCACACCTTCACGTATTGCACCAGAGAGAGAAACAGAGACATTATCTTTCTTGCACTTCCAACAGTGTTTCCACATCACGCTAAATAAAAGTATCCCGCCTTCACAACCAGTACAAGAGAGCGCGGATAGCAACAGAGAGGCAGAGCGAGGGGAGAGAGCTGAGCGAGAGACAGAAGCGTGCGAGGTAGGACGGTGAGGCACAGAAAGACATGCACAGTATCAGTTCTAGACTGACCTGTGATAGCAACAGAGAGACAGAAGATGCAGTCTCCTCTCTCACTGATATTGTACCAGAGACAGACACGTTATGAATCTCACACTGCGGGACAGTGTCAGAGAGTGAGAGAAACAGTGTCTCACATTTGTCACTCGCTTGTCTGTTGTACTGTCTGCAATCTTGCCGTTCAGGGCCACAAGAACATAACAAATCAGAGCAGGAGTAGGCCATTTGGTCCCTCGAGCCTGCTCTGCCATTCAATAAGATCATGGCTGATCTGATCATGGACTCAGCTCCACTTCCCTGCCCGCTCCGCATAAACCTTTTGTTCCTCTGTATACTTGTATTTACTCTGTACAGCCACCAGAGGGCTCATCCCCTGGAGTCCCAAGGATCCCATAATCCTTTGGGAGCACGATTATTTAAGGAGGCTTCCCAGGTTGGAGAGGCACTCTGGAGACCTGCAATGAAAGACTAAGGTCACACTTTACTTTGAGCTCACAGTGTTCACACTTACTCCAAACACAACACCTTTACTCCATTATCGCTCAAAAATCTGTCTGTCTCTGCCTTAAATATATTCAATGACACAGACTCCACAGCTCTCTGGCACAGATAATTCCATAGATTTACAACCCTCTGAGAGAAGAAATTCCTCCTCATCCCAGTTTTAAATGGGCAGCCCCTAATTCTAAGATTATGTCCCCTAGTTTTAGTTGCTCCATGAGTGGAAATATCCTCTCTGTATCCACCTTGTCAAGTCCCCTCATTATCTTATAAGTTTCAATAAGATCACCTCTTATTCTTCTGAACTCCAATGTTTTTAGGCCCAATCTACTCAAACCTATCCTCATAAGTCAACCGCCTCATCTTCGGAATCAACTGAGTGAACCTTCTCTGAACAGCCTCCATTGTAAGTATATCCTTCCTTAAATACGGAGACCAAAACTGTACACAGTACTCCAGGTGTGGCCTCACCAATACCCTGTACAGTTGTAGTAGGACTTCTCTGTTTTTATACTCTATTCCCCTTGCAATAAAGGCCAACATTCCATTTGCCTTCCTGATTACTTGCTGTACCTGCATGCAAACTTTTTGTGCTTCATGCACGAGGACCCCCAGATCGCTTTGTACTGCTGCACTTTGCAATTTTTCTCTATTTAAATTATAATTTGCTTTTCTATTATTTCTGCCAAAGTGGATAACCTCACATTTTCAAAATATTGTACTCCATCTGGAAGTGGACCTGAGTCCATGATCGGATCAGCCATGATCACACTAAATGGCGGACCAGGCTCGAGGGACTATATGTTCTACTCCTGCTCCTATTTCTTATGTTCTTATGGGCCACATTTATGCTCACTCACTTAGCCTGTCTATATCCCTTTGCAGATTTTTTGTGCCTTCCTCACAATTTGCTTTCCCACCCATCTTTGTATCATCGGTAAACTTGGCTACATTAAACTCAGTCCCTTCGTCCAAGTCATTAATATAGATTGTAAATAGTTGAGTACCCAGCACCAATCCCTGCAGCACCCCACTAGTTATTGTTTGCCAACTTAAAAATGACCCATTCATCTCGACTCTCTGTTTTCTGTTCGTTAACCAATCCACTATCCAAGCATATATTATTCCCAACCCCGTGAGCTTTTATCTTGTCCAGTAACCTCTTATGTGGCACTTTATCGAATGCCTTCTAAAAATCCAAATACACCACATCCACTGGTTCCCCCATATCCACCCTGCTTGTTACATCTTCAAAGAACTCCAGCAAATTTGTCAAAATCATTTCCCTTTCATAAAACCATGCTGACTCTGCTTGATTGAATCATGCTTTTCCAAATGTCCTGCTACTGCCATCTTAATAATGGACTCCAGCATTTCCCAATGACAGATGTTAGGTTAACTGGTCGATAGTTTCCTGCTTTTTGTCTGCCTCTTTTTTTAAATAAGGGTGTTACATTTGTGCTCGGACCTCTCCAGAATCCAGGGAATTTTGGTAGATTACAAACAATGCATCCACTATCTCTACAGCCACATTTCTTAAGACCACAGGATGTAAGCCATCAGGTCCAGGGGACCTGTCCGCCTTTAGTCCCATTATTTCACCGAGTACTACTTCATTAGTGACAGTGATTGTAATAAGTTCCTCCCTACCTATAACCTCTTGATTGTACACTTCGATATTACTCACAGTGAGAGTGTTTAAACTAATCTCGGACTCTTTCTGTCAGATATTAACTCCTGCACGGTCCCAGCAAACACTCCCACTCCCTCGTCCCTCCGATGTTTCTGCAGGATTGCTTTGTGAAGATGGGCTCATGGAGAGAGAAACACCCTGCACGGAATGATCCGAAATTGAGCATCTCCAAGGGGCAAGGCTCCCAGCTTTAATCATTCTCTGTCCTTTCCCCCCAGGCCCAGTTCCTTTGTCAGATTTTGATAAAAGTAAATTGGGAAAAGTGCATTTTGATTTTTTCAGGCTGAATTATTGCAGAGAGCTGCGCATGCGCGGTCTAGCCCCGCCCCCTGTGTCGATATCCAGTGAGCAGAAGAGCGCATGCGCCGTCCCCTCCCCCAATCCTGCCTGTGATCACCATTCACTCAGTGAGCGGAAGAAGATGGTTTCAAACAGCCGGAAATGGAGAGCCCGCGGCCCCGGGGTAAGGCAGCGAGCAGCAGCCTCCTTACAGCAGCGCAGCGCAGCGCTTTGGGAGCGTGTCCGCAGATGGGCTCAGAGACCGGCACTGAGTCTGGGGAGAGTTCAGCGGGAGTCGGGGGCTGTGTGTAAGGGGCGGAGTGGAGCAAGAACCAGTGTCAGTGCGTGGTGTGAGTGGGGGGATGGAGAGGCCATTCTCGGGCTGTGTGTGGACAGTGTGTGTCCAGGGGGAAGGGAGACAGAATGGGCAGAATCTGCTGTTTACAATCTTTGCTGCTTTCTCTCTCCTAACCAGGAGTGAACGTTCCTGGTTTAGTTCCGGCGGGGGCTGTTTGTTTGTCAGAGGCAGAGTGGAGCAGGAACTAGTTCCGGAACATGGAGTGAGTGGGGGAAGGGAGAGGCCATTCTCGGGCTGTGTTTGGACAGTGTAAGGTAACAGAGAAAGTAAATCACCTCGCTCTTTCAAATCATTACTGATTTGGGGAAAGAAAGCAGCAGTGAATGTTCCTGATTCAGTTCCAATCTCACCGTGTCTGTTGTTCATGGACAGTGAACAGTGGAAACACAGCCTGGCAGTGAGGATGTGAGGAGTTTCACAAAGTGCATCTATTGCAGGAGAGGAGTGTGGGAGAAGATATTTTAAAACTGGTTATATTGTCTGGTGCATTGACTTCTCCAGAACCGTGTTGCTGGTGATCGAGTGATACATTGTCGCTCCCTCAGATACATCATAATCTTCACCCGCATCTATATCTTATGACTAATATTGTTCTTGTATTATTATTCTCAGAGCAAAATTCTTCAACCAGCCAGAACAAATGTTCCTCCACCCGGAACACGAGGAACAGTTCAGGCAGCTCCTTCTCCCATACAGTAAGTATATTATCATTTACAGAGCATAGGGACACAGAACTGGCCTCAATCCTATTATCACAGGCAGCAGAATCAGTCAGTCGCACAGTGATCCGAAGTGGCAGAGTTACATTGTGAATCTTAGTCACGAGGAGCAGTAAAATCAGATGCTATTTCACCACTGAAACCGATCTCACTGGCAGGTACATTAAAAACACCCACACTCACTTGCCAGAAACTGGCAGGTAGAGAATAAAACACCGATCGGAAAAAATAACAAATAGATAGTATAAACCATACTCGCATATCAGAAGCTGACGGGTACAGAGCAAAAGCCATATTCACGTTTCAGAATCCGACGGATTCAGTATTTAACCCCCCGAACATACCAGATGACGACAGGTGCAGAACAAAACCCACATTCCTGTACCATAGACTGACAGATACAGTATACAACACACACACACATTTATGAAAGTGACAGTAACAGAATAAAATCCGCACTTGCACACCAGAGAGTGACAGGTAAAGTGTAAATCCCATGTGCACATATCCAAAAACTGAAAGGCAATAAGTAAAATTGGTACTTGCATCGCAGAAACTGATAGGGGCAGAGTAAAACCCACACGCACACACCAGAAAAATGACAGGTAGAAGGCAAAATCTTCACTCCCATATCAGAGAAATACAGGTAAAAAGTAAAATTGATACTCACGTTCACATACCAGAGACAGGCAGATACAGAGCAAATTCCACACTCGTACAGCAGGAACTGGCAGGTACAGTCTAAAACACACAATCAAGTAATAGGAACAAATAGGTACAGATTAAACCCAGACCAACACAGCAGAAACTTAGAGGCACAGATTAAACCTTAACACACATACCAAAACCTGACAGGTACAAAATAATACACACACTCACAGATCAGAGACTGAAGATACAGTATAAAACCCACACTCGCATATCAGCGACTGAGATACAGTATAAAACCCACACACTCATGATCAGAGGCTGAGAGATACAGTATAAAACCCACACACACATATCAGAGACTATGATACAGTATAAAACCCACACTCGCATATCAGAGGCTGACATATTAAAATCCATATTCCCATAACATAAATTGACAGACACAGTGAAATGCCATACTCACTTAGTACTTGACAGGTACAGAGTAAAGACCTCTCTTCCATACCAGAAACTGACACGTACAAAGAAAAGCCCACTCTCAATTAAGCAGAAACTGGCAGGTATAGAGTAAGGCCCACAATTACATATCAGAACTTGACAGGTACAGAATAAAACCCAGACTCCCATAACAGAAATGGAGAGATACAGAGAAAGTCCCACACTCACATACCAGAGACAGATAGATACAGAGTGAAATTCAGACTCATTTACCAGAGACCGACAGATTCAGCATAAACACTCACCTCCACAACAAAAATTGACAGAAAGTAAAACGAATTCCCTACCAGGAATTGGTGGTACACAATAAAACAATACGAACATACTGGAGAATGACGGGTGTGGAGTAGAGCTCACATTCACAGAACAGAGATACAGCACAAAACACACACTCACACACCAGGAATGGAAAGATACAGAATGAAACCCACAGGCAATTAGCAGAAATTGACAGGTACAGGATAAAACCCACATTCTTGTATTAGAAACTGACACACACAGGAAGGCATCAAACAGGAAATTAGGGGTGCATACAATAAAGGTGCAGCAGTTATCATGGTTGACTTTAATATACATAATAGATTGGGCTAACCAAACTGGAAGCAATACGGTGGAGGAGGATTTCCTGGAGTGCATAAGGGATGGTTTTCTAGACCAATATGTCGAGGAATCAACTAGGGGGGAGGCCATCTTAGACTGGGTGTTGTGTAATGAGAGAGGATTAATTAGCAATCTCGTTGTGTGAGGCCCCTTGGGGAAGAGTGACCATAATATGGTGGAATTCTGCATTAGGATGGAGAATGAAACAGTTAATTCAGAGACCATGGTCCAGAACTTAAAGAAGGGTAACTTTGAAGATATGAGGCGTGAATTGGCTAGGATAGATTGGCGAATGATACTTAAGGGGTTGACAGTGGATGGGCAATGGCAGACATTTAGAAACCGCATGGATGAACTACAATTGTACATCCCTGTCTGGCATAAAAATAAATAAAGGGAAGGTGGCTCAACCGTGGATATCAAGGGAAATCAGGGATAGTATTAAAGCCAAGGAAGTGGCATACAAATTGGCCAGCAATAGCAGAAATACCGGGGACTGGGAGAAATTTAGAACTCAGCAGAGGAGGACAAAGGGTTTGATTAGGGCAGGGAAAATAGAGTACGAGGGGAAGCTTGCAGGGAACGTTAAGACGGACTGCAAAAGCTTCTATAGATATGTAAAGAGAAAAAGGTTAGTAAAGACAAACGTAGGTCCCCTGCAGTCAGAATCAGGGGAAGTCATAACGGGGAACAAAGAAATGGCAGACCAATTGAACAAGTACTTTGGTTCGGTATTTACTAAGGAGGACACAAACAACCTTCCGGATATAAAAGGGGTCAGAGGATCTAGTAAGAAGGAGGAACTGAGGGAAATCCTTATTAGTCGGGAAATTGTGTTGGGGAAATTGATGGGATTGAAGGTCGATAAATCCTCAGGGCCTGATGGACTGCATCCCAGAGTACTTAAGGAGATGGCCTTGGAAATAGCGGATGCATTGACAGTCATTTTCCAGCATTCCATAGACTCTGGATCAGTTCCTATGGAGTGGAGGGTAGCCAATGTAACCCCACTTTTTTCAAAAAAAAAGGAGGGAGCGAGAAAACAGAGAATTATAGATCGGTCAGCCTGACATTGGTAGTGGGTAAAATGATGGAATCAATTATTAAAGATGTCATAGCAGCGTATTTGGAAAGAGGTGACATGATAGGTCCAAGTCAGCATGGATTTGTGAAAGGGAAATCATGCTTGACAAATCTTCTGGAATTTTTTGAGGATGTTTCCAGTAAAGTGGACAAAGGAGAACCAGTTGATGTATATTTGGACTTTCAGAAGGTTTTCGACAAGGTCCCACACAAGAGATTAATGTGCAAAGTTAAAGTACATGGGATTGGGGGTAGTGTGCTGACATGGATTGAGAACTGGTTGGCAGACAGGAAGCAAAGAGTAGGAGTAAATGGGTACTTTTCAAAATGGGAGGCAGTGACTAGTGGGGTACCGCAAGGTTCTGTGCTGGGGCCCCAGCTGTTTACATTGTACATTAATGATTTAGACGAGGGGATTAAATGTTGTATCTCCAAATTTGCGGATGACACTAAATTGGGTGGCAATGTGAGCTGTGAGGAGGATGCTGTGAGGCTGCAGAGTGACTTGGATAGGTTAGGTGAGTGGGCAAATGCATGGCAGATGAAGTATAATGTGGATAAATGTGAGGTTATCCACTTTGGTGGTAAAAACAGAGAGACAGACTATTATCTGAATGGTGACAGATTAGGAAAAGGGGAGGTGCAACGAGACCTGGATGTCATGGTACATCAGTCATTGAAGGTACAGCAGGCGGTTAAGAAAGCAAATGGCATGTTGGCCTTCATAGCGAGGGGATTTGAGTACAGGGGCAGGGAGGTGTTACTACAGTTGTACAGGGCCTTGGTGAGGCCACACCTGGAGTATTGTGTACAGTTTTGGTCTCCTAACTTGGGGAAGGAGATTCTTGCTATTGAGGGAAGTGCAGCGAAGGTTCACCAGACTGATTTCCGGGATGGTGGGACTGACATATCAAGAAAGACTGGATCAACTGGGCTTGTATTCACTGGAGTTCAGAAGAATGAGAGGGGATCTCATAGAAACGTTTAAAATTCTGACGGGTTTAGATAGTTTAGATGCAGGAAGAATGTTCCCAATGTTGGGGAAGTCCAGAACCCGGGGTCACAGTCTAAGGATAAGGGGTAAGCCATTTAGGACCGAGATGAGGAGAAACTTCTTCACCCAGAGAGTGGTGAACCTGTGGAATTCTCTACCACAGAAAGTTGTTGAGGCCAATTCACTAAATATATTTAAAAAGGAGTTAGATGTAGTCCTTACTACTAAGGGGATCAAGGGGTATGGCGAGAAAGCAGAAATGGGGTACTGAAGTTGCACGTTCAGCCATGAACTCATTGAATGGCGGTGCAGGCTTGAAGGGCCGAATGGCCTACTCCTGCACCTATTTTCGATGTTTCTATGTTAACCCTCATCCACATACCAGAGATGGGCAGATAGAGTCAATCCACATTCATATACCAGACACGCACAATATAAGAAAATAAGAACATAAAATGTAGGAGCAGGAGTTGGCCATATGGCTCCTCGAGCCTGCTCCGCCATTTAATACGATCATGGCTGATCCGATCATGGACTCGGGTCCACTTCCTTGCCCGCTCCCCATAACCGCTTATTCCCTTATCGGTTAGTAAACTGTCTATCTCGATCTTAAATATATTCAATGTCCTGGCTTCCACAGCTCTCTGAGGCAGCGAATTCCACAGATTTACAACCCTCTGAGAAGAAATTTCTCCTCTCAGTTTTAAATGGGTAGCCCCTTATTCTAAGATTATGCCCCCTAGTTCTAGTCTCCCCTATCAGTGAAAACATCCTCTCTTCATCCACCTTGTCAAGCCCCCTCATAATCTTATCCATTTCGATAAATCACCTCTCATTCATTCTTCTGAATTCCAATGAGTAGAGGCGCAACCTCTTCTCATAAGTCAATCCCTTCATCTCCGGAATCAACCTAGTGAACCTTCTCTGAACTGCCTCCAAAGCAAGTATATCCTTTCATAAATATGGAAACCAAAACTGCACGCAGTATTCCAGGTGTGGCCTCACCAATAACCTGTATAACTGTAGCAAGACTTCCCTGCTTTTATACTCCAGCCCCTTTGCAATAAAGGTCAAGATTCCATTGGCCTTCCTGATCACTTGCTTTACCTGCATACTAACCTTTTGTGTTTCATGCACAAGTACCCCCAGGTCCCGCTGTAGTGCAGCACTTTGCAATCTTTCTCCATTTAAATAATAACTTGCTCTTTGATATTTTTTCTGCCAAAGTGCATGACCTCACACTTTCCAACATTATACTCCATCTGCCAAATTTTTGCCCACTCACTGAGCCTAACTGTGTCCTTTTGCATATTCTTTGTGTCCTCCTCACACATTGCTTTTCCTCCCATCTTTATATCATCAGCAAACTTGGCTACGTTACACTCGGTCCCTTCTTCCAAGTCGTTAATATAGATTGTAAATAGTTGGGGCCCCAGCACCGATCCCTGTGGCACCCCACTAGTTACTGATTGCCAATCTGAGAATGAACCATTTATCCCGACTCTCTGTTTTCTGTTAGTTAGCCAATCCTCAATCCATGCTAATATATTACCCCCAACCCCGTGAACTTTTATCTTGTGCAGTAACCTTTTATGTGGCACCTTGTCAAATGTCTTCTGGAAATCCAAATACACCACATCCACTTTATCCACCCTGTTCATTACATACTCAAAGAATTCCAGCAAATTTGTCAAACTTAACTTCCCCTTCATAAATCCTTGCTGACTCTGCCTGACCGAATTTTGCTTTTCCAAATGTCCTGCTGCTGCTTCTTTAATAATAGACTCCAACATTTTCCCAACAACAGATGTTAGGCTAATTGGTCTACAGTTTCCTGCTTTTTGTCTGCCTGTTTTTTCACCGAGTGCGGCTCTCAGGCCCCGGATAACATCGAGTGCAGCTCTTGGGCCCCGGGCAACATCCAGTGCGGCTCTCAGGCCCCGGGCAACATCGAGTGCAGCTCTCAGGCCCTGAGTCAGAGTCGCCAAGCCTGGAACCAGCAAACCCCGGGGGCAGTGCCACCCGCACACCACTTGCATTTATGCAGAAGGCCCAGCAATTCCCAGTCGCTCTATCAGGGAGGGCGCTGGATGTGGAAGTCTCTCCCTGACCTCCTGTGTGGGTCTGTTTGTTGCATCAGTTTGAGCTGGAGTGGGGAGGAGGGAGAAGCTGCTGGGTTTCACCTCCAGTACTTCTGGGCCCAGTGGGACCAACAATTTCCCAGGTGGGACTGTCACGGGAGGTGGGTTCCCTTCCCTGAAGGACAGTCGTGACCCAGATGTGTTTTTATGACAATCCGGCAGCTTTCACTGTCACTTTTTTTTAGTGCCGGCCCCACAAATGACCAGATTCATCAAGCTCAATTTCACAACCTGCCTTTGTGTTTTTGTGGGTTCCCTCTCACACTCCGTTTTTCCTGTTTGAAATTCACTTTATAGGGTATTAAAAGGGGAGGATTTGTCGACTGGAAGCTCAAATCAAACATCACTTCAAGATCTGACAGTCACTCAATACATCGGGACCGGAATATCATCAGCTTTTGACCATGGAAGCAGAAGGCACCGTTCACAGTGGGGAGAAACGGTACACGTGCTCTGTGTGTGGACAAGGCTTCAGCCAATCATCCAACCTGGAGAGACACAAGCGCAGTCACATTGGGGAGAAACCATGTAAATGTGAGGACTGTGGGAAACGATTCAACTACCCGTCCCAGCTGAAAATGTACCAGCCGTTTACCTGCTCCGACTGTGGGAAGGGATTCACTGCATCATCCCACCTGCTGACACAGCAAGTTCCCACTGGGGAGAGGCCGTTCATCTGCACGGAGTGTGGGAAGGGATTCACTGTATCATCCAGACTGCTGACACACCAGCGAGTTAACACTCGGGAGAGTCCGTTCACCTGCTCCGACTGTGGGAAAGGATTCACTGCATCATCCCACCTGCTGAGACACCAGCAAGTTCCCACTGGGGAGAGGCCGTTCATCTGCACGGAGTGTGGGAAGGGATTCACTGTATCATCCAGACTGCTGACACACCAGCGAGTTCACACTCTGGAGAGGCCGTTCACCTGCTCCGACTGTGGGAAGGGATTCACTCAGTTATTCGCCCTGCTGAGACACCAGCGAGTTCACACTGAGGAGAGACCTTTTAAATGTTCTAACTGTGTGAAGAGTTTTAAAAGCAAACAGCACCTGCTGATACACCAGCGACTTCACACTGGGGAGAGGCCGTTCAGCTGCTCTGAATGTGGGATGAGATTCACTCGGTCATTCCACCTGCTGAGACACCAGCGAGTTCACAAGTGACTGCAGGGGTTGGATTCTGCTGTTGCTGCTGTTAATCACATCCTGGACTGAATTGTGTTCATTCTGACAGTTGGGGTTTATATCTCTTGTAACGCTGATGTTAATAACTCCTGTAGCTGAACTGGAATTTAATATTTGATATATAGACAGATAAATTAGTGTTGCTTTCAACATATTGCTGTGGATTTTTGTCTTTCCCACCCTGAATGTTTTGCATCACCTGGCTGGAGCTAAGAAAGGACAATCTGGTGGGAGGATCATACAGGGGGAACAGAATTTCAGCCTGGTCACATTCCTTCAGGGCCACACTAAGATCACTTAATTCCTCTGAACTCAAATGTGTATAGGCTCAACCTATCGTCATAAGTCGACCCCCCTCATCTCCGGAATCAACTCCGGAATCTACAGCAGACATGAGCAAGGACCTGAGGCTTATTAAAAGACACATTTCATTACAGACAAGGTTACACTGGGAGAAATATTCAGTTAGAACATAAGAAAATAAATAGGAGCAGGAGTAGGCCATTTGGCCCCTCAGGCCTGCTCCGCCATTCAATAAGACCATGGCTGATCTGATCATGGACTCAGCCATACTTCCCTGCCCGCTCCCCATAACCCTTTACTCCCTTATCACTCAAAAATCTGTCTATCTCTGCCTTAACATATTCAAAGACCCAACCTCCACAGCTCTCTTGGGCAGAGAATTCCATAGATTTACAACCATCAGAGAAGAAATTCATCACCTCAGTTTTAATTGGGCGGCCCCTTATTCTAAGACTACGTCCCCTAGTTTTAGTTTCCCATATGAGTGGAACTATCCTCTCTGCATCCACCTTGTTGAGCCTCCTCATCTTATATGTTTTGATAAGATCACCTCATTCTTCTGAACTCCAATTTGTATAGGCCCAAACTACTCAACCTTTCTTGATAAGTCAATCCCCTCATCTCTGGAATCAACCTAGTGAACCTTCACTGAACAGCCTCCAATGCAAGTATATCCTTCCTTAAATACAGAGACCAAAATACAGAGTCCATTACAGGCAAAATGCCGAGCAAACCAGCAGCACACTGGCACCTTAACAGTGTCTCATCGGTCTACAGGCTTTTCTTAAATAGATTTGCTGAGTGGATATAAACTTATCCAGGTTTGCAGCCGTGATGCTCTATTCACATATTGGAGGTAGAAGAGATGCTGTGAGGTACTTTCAGTAGCTGAAAGTGATTAACAGACTAGGTTTTGTGTTTAGTGAGCCTGGGCGTGTTACCAATACCAGCAAAATCGGGACAGTGCAGCATGGATATGAAAATGGCTAAGTGACACAAACAGAGTAGTGGTGAACGGTTGTTTTTCAGACTGGAGGAAGTGGTGTTCCCCAGGGGTCAGTACTGGGGCCACTGCTTTTTTTGATCTATATTAATGACTTAGACTTGGGTGTACAGGGCACAATTTCCAAATTTGCAGATGACACAAAACTTGGAAGTACAGTGAACAGTGAGGAGGATAGTGATAGATCTTGAAAGACATACACAGGCTGGTGGAATGGATGGACATGTGGCAGATGAAATTTAACATAGAAAAGTTCAAGAGTGATACATTTTGGTCGGAAGAAAGAGGAGTGGAAATACAAACTAAAGAATACAATTTTAAAGGGGTGCATGAACAGAGAGACCCAGGAGTATATGTGCACCAATCGCTGAAGGTGGCAGTGCAGGTTGAGAAAGCAGTTAGAAAGGCTTATGGGATCCTAGGCTTCATGAATAGAAGTATAGAGTACAGAAGTGTGGATATTATGTTGAACCTGCATAAAATACTGGTTCGGCCTCAACTGGAATATTGTGTCCAATTCTGGGTCATCTTCATAGGCAGCCCTCTGAATCGAGGCAGACATGCTTCCACTCTAAAAATTAATCCTTAGGTGGCTGAACAGTCCAATATGAGAACCACAGTCCCTGTCACAGGTGGGACAGATAAGTCGTTGAGGGAAAGGGTGGGTGTGACAGGTTTGCCGCACGCTCTTTCCCATGCCTGCGTTTGATTTCTGTGTGCTCTCGGCGATGAGACTCGAGGTGCTCAGTGCCCTCCCGGATGCATGCCCTCCACTTAGTGCGGTCTTTGGCCAGGGACTCCCAGGTGTCAGTGGGGATGTTGCACTTTTTCCGGGAGGCTTTGAGGATGTCCATGTAACATTTCCTCTGCCCACCTTTTGGCTCGTTTGCCGTGAAGGAGTTCCGAGTAGAGCACTTGCTTTGGGAGTCTCATGTCTGGCTTGCCCAGCGGAGTTGATCAAGTGTGGTCAATGCTTCAGTGTTAGGGATGTTGGCCTGGTCGACGACTCTAATGTTGGTGCATCTGTCCTCCCAGGGGCATTGTAGGATCTTGCGGAGACATCGTTGGTGGTATTTCTCCAGCAACTTGAGGTGTCTACTGTACATGGTCCATGTCTCTGTGACATACAGGAGGGCAGGTATTACTACAGCCCTGTAGACCATGAGCTAGGTCACAAATTTGAGGGCCTGGTCTTCAAACACACTTTTCCTCAGGCGGCCGAAGGCTGCACTGGTGCACTGGAGGCAGTGTTGAATCTCGTTGTCAATGTCTGCTCTTGTTGATAAGAGGTTCCCGTATGGTCCACGTTGTCCAGGACCGCGCCGTGGATCCTTGATGACTGGGGGGCGGGGGCGGGGGGGGGGAGGTTTGTGGAGGATCTTTGTCTTACGGATGTTTAGCGTAAGGCCCATGCTTTCGTACGCCTCAGTAAATACGTTGACTATGATTTGGAAGTTCAGCCTCTGTATGTGCGCAGACACAGGCATCGTCCGCGTATGGTAGCTCGACGACCGAGGTTGGGGTGGTCTTGGACCTGGCCTGGAGACGACGAAAGTTGAACAGGTTCCCACTGGTTCTGTAGTTTAGTTTCACTCCAGCGAGGAGCTTGTTGACTGAGATGGGGCAATTCTGGGTACCGCATTTTAGCAAGTATGCGAAGGCTTTGGAGAGGGTGCAGAAAAGATTTATGAGAATGATTCAAGGATGAGGGACTTCAGTTACGTGGATAGTCTGGAGAAGCTGGGGTTGTTCTCCTCAGGGCAGAGAAGATTGAGAGGAGATTTGACAGAGGTATTCAAAATCATGAAGGGTCTGGACAGAGTAGATGGAGTGGGATTAGCTGACGCTCTTGCAGATAGCCGGCATGGGCTTGATGGGCAAAACGGCCTCCTTCCGTGTTGTAACCAGTCTCTGATTCTAAGATGATGAAAAACCTGTTACCCAGGATGCTCCATCTCTCGGGCACTGGGACCCAGTTGGGAACAGAGACCCTGAAGCCCCGTCCATTCTCTGTTGCTGAACCATGCATGCGCCCTGAACCCGCCCTGTGCAAGATGGCGGCCAGTGACCCTGCTTACCCGGGCCTGTCACCATGGGGCATGAGGGCTCTAATTTGGGGTCTGGAATTTATCTGTATCTAAACCGTGCTGTACCTGCCCTGGGATTGTTTGAAGAGATAGTGTAGAGGGAGCTTTACTCTGAATCTAACCAGTGCTGCACCTGCTCTTGTAATCTTCGACAGGAAGGTGTCGAGGAAGTGTTTCAATACATATGAAAAATGACGGACAGGGAAAGACCATCTGGTCCATCAAGCCTGTCCCACACAATTGCGATATATCACAGCATATACATTCCACTCCACCCGAATCCATGTGATCTCCTGGGAGAGGCAAAAAAACATTTAAAAAACCCAGGCCAATTTGGGAAAATAAAATATGGGAAATTCCTCTCCGACCCATCTAAGCGATTGAAACTAGTCCAGGAGATCACTCTGGCCATTAAATTCTCTGCAGTACCTACCTTCTGTAAGTGTTAATCTCCGCCGCATCCACAAACAAATCCAGCTTTTGCTTGAAGGAATTCAGTGAGTCTGTATCCACCACATGAGAGGGCAGCTTGTTGCAGAGGTCTACTGTTCTCTGGGAAAAGAAGCACCTCCTGACATCTAACCTAGATGTAGTCTTATACAACTTAAATTTGTGCCCCTGGTCCTGCCTAACCTACTTCATTGAAATAAACAGTCAGCTGGAACACTTTCACGTTCATTATCGTATAAACCTCAATCATATCCCCCTAAGTCTACGCTGATCTAAGGAAAAGAGTCCCAACTCTTTTAACCTATCTTGATAACTAAGATACTTTAGACTTGGAATTAGTCTAGTGGCCCTCTTCTGCACCTTTTTCAGAGCCTCAATATCACCCACCATGTGAGGAGACCAAAACTGGACACAGTTTTCCAAGTGCAGCCTGACTAAGGTGTTGTATCAGGACAAAACAGTACACCTCGTCTTATACTCCATTGTCCTATGGATACACCCAACACCCTATTTGCTCTAGCTATCGCTGCACAGCATTGCTCATGTACATTTAAGGATGTATGCACTAGAATGCCCAAATCTCTTTCTATCTCCACCATCTTTAATGCCTTTCCCGAGAGGGTTTACGAATGTTGAGCATTTGCCCTGCCCACATGCATAACACTGAACTTATCTAAGTTATGCATCATTTTCCAGTCATGAGGCCAGACTCCCAACACTTTAAGATCTGCCTGAATCAGACGAGCCTCTTCCACAGTTCTAGCACTTGCACAGATCTTGGTATCATTTCCAAATTTGCAAACTGTGCCCCCAACCCCAAAATCCAGATCCTTAATATAATTAGTGAAAAGCAACGGTCCCAGCACTGATCCCTTCGGGACACCACTGGTGAGCGGTCTCCAAACAGATCCAAATCCATCTATAACTGCTCTTTACCTGCATCTTGCCAGCCAGATCTGTATCCAGCTCAATATATTTCCACTAATACCAGAGGCTCCCATCTTATCGAGAAGCTTCTTGTGTGGTATCCTGTCAAAAGCTTTTTGCAAATCTAAGTAGACAATGTCTACTGGGCTTCCCTCATCCACCAACTTTGTAACTTTTTCAAAAAATACAATTAAAATTGTGAGACATGAACTCTTTTTTTTATGAAGCCATATTGGGTGTCCCCAATCTGTCCCTCCCTATCCAAGTATTCATATCTTGCATCCCTTCTGATTCAAGCATCTTGCCTATTGCTGATATTAAACTGATGGGCCTATAGTTACCCGGGTCTGCCTTGTCACATTTTTTTGAATGGGGACTACCTTAGCCTCCTTCCAGTCTGTAGGAACCATTCCAGATTGCAGTGAGCTATTTAAAATACAGGCCAGGGGCTCGCACAGCACATGTCCCATCTCCCGGAGGACCCTCGGGGGGGTATTATCCGGCCCTGCTGCTCGATCTATTTTCAAGTTCTTAATTTTTTCTAAAACAATCTGGTTATATAAGTTAATGTTACTGATAAAACTAGTATTATTAAATTCTAATATTTGAGCATGATTTTCAAGGGTGAATACTGATGCAAAGTACTCATTTAATATTTCCGCCATACTCAGTGAGTCCTTTGTAACCTGTCCTTGAACACCCTTCAGTGGCCCAAAACAGTTTTTGATAGTTCTCTGACTCTTCACATAACTCAAAAAGCTCTTCCCATGACTGCCACAGTTGTCCACAATCCTTTTTCCCATTAGCCTTTTTGCTGATCGAATAGCAGCCTTCGTTTTCTTTAATTGTTCCTTGTATTCACCCTATTTATTTGAGTGTTAAATGATTTAATTTATAGAGACATTTCTGTTTATATCTGATTTGTCTTTGTACAGAGCCAGTCGGCCACCTTGGCTTTTTCTCACCACATGTCTATCTTTTGATTTTGTCTACATGTTGGTTTTCAACATTTTTAATCGTATTCTGAAAAACTTTCCATTTATATTCAACATCGGTCGCATCAGCACCGAGGGGGGTTGGCCAATTTACCTGTTGCAAGTCCTCTGCCATTTTGGAGAAGTTTGCCCGTCTGAAATGTGGCGCGAGTCGCAGGTTCTCAGTCCCTTTGGTTCTCCCGGCCAATTGGGAGCGTATAATGTGATCAGTGTTGCCCAGATGTTCCCCCACACCAGGTCAGGCTCACTACTAAGCACCAGATCCAATATATAACTTTCCCCAGTTACTTCATTAACATGTTGAGTCAGGAAACAGTCCTGTATATTGTCAATAAATCTTTCAGCTGCACTTCCCCCAACAGCAGGTAAAGCAGCGTGCCCCTGAATGTCAGGGCAATAACAATGAGCTTCCCTCAGGTTAATTCTCTCTCTATCCCCCCACACAAGCTGCCTGAGCGGCTGAGTGTTTCCAGCACCTTCTGTCTTTATTCTCTCAGATTGCAGCATTCCCGCTGCTGAGCTCAGGGGCTGTGTGGGCGGGGCCCTGACGTCACACACGGCGGGCGGGGCCATGTCCCGCGCGCTGCCGGGCTCGCGGAGTGACAGTTCAACTGCTCCGGGTTCAAATCAGGAGCCACGTGACCCCGCGCGGCATCTTCTGCAGTCCTCTGGGCGGGGCTCTGTGGTGGAGCGGAACTGGGATTGGTGCAAGGGGCTGTCAATCTCCTGTGTGCAGCCAGGGTTACCGGGGCCGCGCTCTGTCACTGGGGGAACTGGGCTCACGGACTGAGAGCGGGCGGCTCAGCCCGAGAGCTGAACAAACACCGGGAGGGACTTTAAAGTGTAACAGTGCCGCTTTGTAACTGTGCACAGAAAATGGAGCATTGCCATCTACATGAGGGAAAATGCGGAAGTGTCAGATCTGATGTTTGCTCTCACACAGGGCGGGACTTTAAAGTTTAAATTAAAGTGTTTGTAAGTGAGCACAGAAACCGAGGTTAGATTACTGTCATCATCAGGTCCCGGGGAATGTGCTGACCCGGACAGTGTGTAACCCGGGGGCCCAGTGAGATCAGACAGTGTGTAACCCGGGGGTGGGCCCAGTGAGATCAGACAGTGTGTAACCCGGGGGCCCAGTGAGATCAGACAGTGTGTAACCCGGGGGTGGGCCCAGTGAGATCAGACAGTGTGTAACCCGGGGGTGGGCCCAGTGAGATCAGACAGTGTGTAACCCGGGGGTGGGCCCAGTGAGATCAGACAGTGTGTAACCCGGGGGTGGGCCCAGTGAGATCAGACAGTGTGTAACCCGGGGGTGGGCCCACTGAGATCAGACAGTGTGTAACCCGGGGTCCCAGTGAGATCAGACAGTGTGTAACCCGGGGGTGGGCCCAGTGAGATCAGACAGTGTGTAACCCGGGGGTGGGCCCAGTGAGATCAGACAGTGTGTAACCCGGGGGTGGGCCCAGTGAGATCAGACAGTGTGTAACCCGGGGTCCCAGTGAGATCAGACAGTGTGTAACCCGGGGGTGGGCCCAGTGAGATCAGACAGTGTGTAACCCGGGGTCCCAGTGAGATCAGACAGTGTGTAACCCGGGGGTGGGCCCAGTGAGATCAGACAGTGTGCAACCCGGGGGTGGGCCCAGTGAGATCAGACAGTGTGTAACCCGGGGGCCCAGTGAGATCAGACAGTGTGTAACCCGGGGGCCCAGTGAGATCAGACAGTGTGTAACCCGGGGGCCCAGTGAGATCAGACAGTGTGTAACCCGGGGGCCCAGTGAGATCAGACAGTGTGTAACCCGGGGGCCAGTGAGATCAGACAGTGTGTAACCCGGGGGCCCAGTGAGATCAGACAGTGTGTAACCCGGGGGCCAGTGAGATCAGACAGTGTGTAACCCGGGGGCCCAGTGAGATCAGACAGTGTGTAACCCGGGGGTGGGCCCAGTGAGATCAAACAGTGTGTAACCCGGGGGCCCAGTGAGATCAGACAGTGTGTAACCCGGGGGCCCAGTGAGACCAGACAGTGTGTAACCCGGGGGCCCAGTGAGATCTGACAGTGTGTAACCCGGGGGCCCAGTGAGATCAAACAGTGTGTAACCCGGGGGCCCAGTGAGATCAGACAGTGTGTAACCCGGGGGCCCAGTGAGATCAGACAGTGTGTAACCCGGGAGTGGGCCCAGTGAGATCAGACAGTGTGTAACCTGGGGGCCCAGTGAGATCAGACAGTGTGTAACCCGGGGGTGGGCCCAGTGAGATCAGACAGTGTGTAACCCGGGGGCCCAGTGAGATCAGACAGTGTGTAACCGGGGGTCCAGTGAGATCAGACAGTGTGTAACCCGGGGGTGGGCCCAGTGAGATCAGACAGTGTGCAACCCGGGGGCCAGTGAGATCAGACAGTGTGTAACCCGGGGGCCCAGTGAAATCAGACAGTGTGTAACCCGGGGGTGGGCCCAGTGAGATCAGACATTGTGTAACCCGGGGGTGGGCCCAGTGAGATCAGACAGTGTGTAACCCGGGGGCCCAGTGAGATCAGACAGTGTGTAACCTGGGGGCCCAGTGAGATCAAACAGTGTGTAACCCGGGGGCCCAGTGAGATCAGACAGTGTGTAACCCGGGGGCCCAGTGAGACCAGACAGTGTGTAACCCGGGGGCCCAGTGAGATCTGACAGTGTGTAACCCGGGGGCCCAGTGAGATCAGACAGTGTGTAACCCGGGGGCCCAGTGAGATCAGACAGTGTGTAACCCGGGGGCCCAGTGAGATCAGACAGTGTGTAACCCGGGGGTGGGCCCAGTGAGATCAGACAGTGTGTAACCCGGGGGCCAGTGAGATCAGACAGTGTGTAACCCGGGGTCCCAGTGAGATCAGACAGTGTGTAACCCGGGGGCCAGTTTGATCAGACATTGTGTAACCTGGGGGCCCAGTGAAATCAGACAGTGTGTAACCCGGGGGTGGGCCCAGTGAGATCAGACATTGTGTAACCCGGGGGTGGGCCCAGTGAGATCAGACAGTGTGTAACCCGGGGGCCCAGTGAGATCAGACAGTGTGTAACCTGGGGGCCCAGTGAGATCAAACAGTGTGTAACCCGGGGGCCCAGTGAGATCAGACAGTGTGTAACCCGGGGGCCCAGTGAGACCAGACAGTGTGTAACCCGGGGGCCCAGTGAGATCTGACAGTGTGTAACCCGGGGGCCCAGTGAGATCAGACAGTGTGTAACCCGGGGGCCCAGTGAGATCAGACAGTGTGTAACCCGGGGGCCCAGTGAGATCAGACAGTGTGTAACCCGGGGGTGGGCCCAGTGAGATCAGACAGTGTGTAACCCGGGGGCCAGTGAGATCAGACAGTGTGTAACCCGGGGTCCCAGTGAGATCAGACAGTGTGTAACCCGGGGGCCAGTTTGATCAGACATTGTGTAACCTGGGGGCCCAGTGAGATCAGACAGTGTGTAACCCGGGGGCCCAGTGAGATCAGACAGTGTGTAACCCGGGGGCCCAGTGAGATCAGACAGTGTGTAACCTGGGGGCCCAGTGAGATCAGACAGTGTGTAACCCGGGGCTGGGCCCAGTGAGATCAGACAGTGTGTAACCCGGGGACCCAGTGAGATCAGACAGTGTGTAACCCGGGGGCCCAGTGAGATCAGACAGTGTGTAACCCGGGGGCCCAGTGAGATCAGACAGTGTGTAACCCGGGGGTGGGCCCAGTGAGATCAGACAGTGTGTAACCCGGGGGCCAGTGAGATAAGACAGTGTGTAACCCAGGGGCCCAGTGAGATCAGACAGTGTGTAACCCGGGGGCCCAGTGAGATCAGACAGTGTGTAACCCGGGGGCCAGTGAGATCAGACAGTGTGTAACCCAGGGGCCCAGTGAGCTCAGACAGTGTGTAACCCAGGGGCCCAGTGAGATCAGACAGTGTGTAACCCGTGGGCCCAGTGAGATCAGACAGTGTGTAACCCGGGGGCCCAGTGAGATCAGACAGTGTGTCACCCGGGGGCCAGTGAGATCAGACAGTGTGTAACCCGGGGGCCCAGTGAGATCAGACAGTGTGTAACCCGGGGGTTGGCCCAGTGAGATCAGACAGTGTGTAACCCGGGGGCCCAGTGAGATCAGACAGTGTGTAACCCGGGGGCCCAGTGAGATCAGACAGTGTGTTACCCGGTGGCCCAGTGAGATCAGACAGTGTGTAACCCTGTGGCCCAGTGAGATCAGACAGTGTGTAACCCGGGGGCCAGTGAAATCAAACAGTGTGTAACCCGGGGGCCCAGTGAGATCAGACAGTGTGTAACCCGGGGGCCCAGTGAGATCAGACAGTGTGTAACCTGGGGTGTATGGGCCCAGTGAGATCAGACAGTGTGTAACCCCAGGGCCCAGTCAGATTGGACAGTGTGTAACCCGGGGGCCAGTGAAATCAGACAGTGTGTAACCCGGGGGTTGGCCCAGTGAGATCAGACAGTGTGTAACCCGGGGGCCCAGTGAGATCAGACAGTGTGTAACCCGGGGTCCCAGTGAGATCAGACAGTGTGTAACCCGGGGGCCCAGTGAGATCAGACAGTGTGTAACCCGGGGGCCCAGTGAGATCAAACAGTGTGTAACCCGGGGGCCCAGTGAGATCATGACAGTGTGTAACCCGGGGGCCAGTGAGATCAGACAGTGTGTAACCCGGGGGTTGGCCCAGTGAGATCAGACAGTGTGTAACCCGGGGGCCCAGTGAGATCAGACAGTGTGTAACCCGGGGTCCCAGTGAGATCAGACAGTGTGTAACCCGGGGGCCCAGTGAGATCAGACAGTGTATAACCTGGGGTGTATGGGCCCAGTGAGATCAGACAGTGTGTAACCCCAGGGCCCAGTCAGATCAGACAGTGTGTAACCCGGGGAGGATGGGCCCGTGAGATCAGACAGTGTGTAACCCGGGGGCCCAGTGAGATCAGACAGTGTGTAACCCGTGGGCCCAGTGAGATCAGACAGTGTGTAACCCGGGGGCCCAGTGAGATCAGACAGTGTGTCACCCGGGGGCCAGTGAGATCAGACAGTGTGTAACCCGGGGGCCCAGTGAGATCAGACAGTGTGTAACCCGGGGGTTGGCCCAGTGAGATCAGACAGTGTGTAACCCGGGGGCCCAGTGAGATCAGACAGTGTGTAACCCGGGGGCCCACTGAGATCAGACAGTGTGTTACCCGGTGGCCCAGTGAGATCAGACAGTGTGTAACCCAGTGGCCCAGTGAGATCAGACAGTGTGTAACCCGGGGGCCAGTGAAATCAGACAGTGTGTAACCCGGGGGCCCAGTGAGATCAGACAGTGTGTAACCCGGGGGCCCAGTGAGATCAGACAGTGTGTAACCTAGGGTGTATGGGCCCAGTGAGATCAGACAGTGTGTAACCCCAGGGCCCAGTCAGATCGGACAGTGTGTAACCCGGGGGCCAGTGAAATCAGACAGTGTGTAACCCGGGGGCCCAGTGAGATCAGACAGTGTGTAACCCGGGGGCCCAGTGAGATCAAACAGTGTGTAACCCGGGGGCCCAGTGAGATCATGACAGTGTGTAACCCGGGGGCCAGTGAGATCAGACAGTGTGTAACCCGGGGGTTGGCCCAGTGAGATCAGACAGTGTGTAACCCGGGGGCCCAGTGAGATCAGACAGTGTGTAACCCCAGGGCCCAGTCAGATCAGACAGTGTGTAACCCGGGGAGGATGGGCCCAGTGAGATCAGACAGTGTGTAACCCGGGGGCCCAGTGAGATCAGACTGGTGTCACCCGGGGAGGATGGGCTCAGTGAGTTCAGACAGTGTGTAACCCGGGGAGGATGGGCCCGTGAGATCAGACAGTGTGTAACCCGGGGGCCCAGTGAGATCAGACAGTGTGTAACCTGGGGAGGATGGGCCCAGTGAGATCAGACAGTGTGTAACCCGGGAAGGATGGGTCCAGTGAGATCAGACAGTGTGTAACCCGGCAACCAGTGAGATCAGACAGTGTGTAACCCGGGGAGGATGGACTCAGTGAGATCACACAGTGCCGGTTTGTCTAAGCAATAGACAGTAAATTCCGCAGTTTTGTCAAGAACTCTGGCAATTTGTGTGATGCTCCCGTGGGCTTGCCGGGGAAATGACAAACTCCAACAAGAATACTCAACCCTGAACTTTCAGTTTTATTAAGCATCAGAAAAATATATATTACATTCCACTGCACACCGTCAATATTTGTCTCATTTTCTGCCCTGCCATTATTAGATCTTCCGGTGAATGATGGAGTGATTGAGAAAGTTCCACAGGTGGAAGGAAACAGGGACTGTAGACTGAGGAACAATGGCCGGTGAACCAGCACAGGATTGTGAGAGCACCGACCAGAGATAACCTTTCTGATTCAAAGAGCTTTCATAGATCGACAGGGGCGAAAGGTAAGAGAGATTCCCTTTGACCCAGATACACCCTGGTCCTGGGGATGGACTGGGGAGAAAGGTCAGAGAGAGTCCCATTGACTCAGATACACACTGGTCCTGGGGATGGACTGGGGAGAAAGGTCAGAGAGAGCCCCATTGACTCAGATACACACTGGTCCTGTAGACAAGTGCACAAAGATTACAAGGTAAGGCAGGAAATGATGGGAATGAGATTGGGAGAGTCTGACCACCGAGCACAATTATCCAGCAGGAGGTCGTGCAGTGGGACATGAAATAAGATCAGTTTCTGTCTCTGAACACACAGTCACATTGAATCGTGTGTGTTTTTAGAGTAAATTAAGTATCACAGTGTTGAGGTAAGTGCAGTAGAGGTTGTATACATGGACTTTCAAAAGCCATTTGATAAAGTATCACATAATGGACTTGTTTGTAAAATTGAAGCACATGGTGTTAAAGGGACTGGTAAATTGGATCTGTCATTAGCTGAGGGACAGGGGGCAGAGAGCAGTGGTGGACCGATGTTTCTCCAACTGCGGAGAAGTTTACATTGGGTCAACCAGGTGTCACAATTGATGCCTTTGCTTTTCTGGTTATATTTAAAATGACCTGGTCTTCGCTATCGGGAGTGGACCTTCGAGGTTTGCTGAGGGCAAGAAAGTTGATTGTAGTAAATGGTGAGCAGGATCGCAGCAGCCTTTAGAAAGGCACAGACAGACTGGTGAACTGGACTGAAACATGGCAGATGCAATTTATTATAGCTCAGTGTGAAATGATACACTTTGGGAAGTTCAACATGGAGAGGCAGTATAATGTAGACGGTACTATTTTGAGGGGATGTAAGAGCAGAGAGACCTGGGGGTAAATATCCACAAATGTTTGAAGATGGAAGGGTAAGCTGATAAGACATTTAAGAGAGTGTATGGGATCTTTCACTTTGTAAATGGAGCACTAAACATAAAAACAAGGAGTTCAATGCTAACCCATTACAAATCAGTGGTGAGGCTGGAGTATTGTGTACAATTCTGAGCAACACACATTAGGAAGAATGCCAAGGTGTTGGAGAGGGTACAGAGGAGGTTTACCAGGATGATACCTGAGACTTCAATTATGTGGAGAGATTAGTCATGCTTGACCAATCTTCCAGAATTTTTTGAGGATGTAACTAATAGAGTGGATAAGGGAGAACCAGTGGATGTGGTGTATTTCGAATTTCAAAAGGCTTTTGACAAGGTCCCACACAAGAGATGTGCAAAATTAAAGCACATGGTATTGGGGGTAATGTATTGACATGGATAGAGAACTGGTTGGCAGACAGGAAGCAAAGAGTAGGATCAAACGGGTTATTTTCAGAACGGCAGGCAGTGACTGGTGGGGTGCTGGAAGGGTCCATGCAACCGGGGGGGGTCGGGGGTTGTGGAAGGGGCGTGGGGGGTTGGTGCTGGGGTGGCTGATCAGCCATGATCTTGTTGAATGGTGGTGCAGGCTTGAAGGTCCGAATGGCCTACTCCTGCACCTATTTTCTATGTTTCTATGCTGGGACCCCAGCTATTTACAATATACATTCATGATTTAGACAAAGGAATTGAATGTAATATCCCTACATTTGCAGATGACACTAAGCTGGGTGCCAGTGTGAGCTGTGAGGAGGAAGCTAAGAGGCTGCAGGGTGACTTGGACAGGTTAGGTGAGTGGGCAAATGCATGGCAGATGCAGTATAATGTGGATAAATGTGACGTTATCCACTTTGGTGGCAAAAACAGGAAGGCAGAATATTACCTGAATGGTGACAGATTAGGAAAAGGGGAGGTGCAACGAGAAGTGGGTGTCATGGTACATCAGTCATTGAAGGTTGGCATGCAGGTACAGCAGGCGGTTAAGAAAGCAAATGGCATGTTGGCCTTCATAGCGAGGGGATTTGAGTACAGGGGCAGGGAAGTGTTGCTACAGTTGTACAGGGCCTTGGTGAGGCCACACCTGGAGTATTGTGCACAGTTTTGGTCTCCTAACTTGAGGAAGGACATTCTTGCTATTGAGGGAGTGCAGCGAAGGTTCACCAGACTGATTCCCGGGATGGCGGGACTGACCTATCAAGAAAGACTGGATCAACTGGGCTTGTATTCACTGGAGTTCAGAAGAATGAGAGGGGACCTCATAGAAACGTTTAAAATTCTGATGGGTTTAGACAGGGTAGATGCAGGAAGAATGTTCCCAATGTTGGGGAAGTCCTGAACAAGGGGTCACAGTCTAAGGATAAGGGGTAAGCCATTTAGGACTGAGATGAGGAGAAACTTCTTCACCCAGAGAGTGGTGAACCTGTGGAATTCTCTACCACAGAAAGTTGTTGAGGACAATTCACTAAATATATTCAAAAAGGAGTTAGATGTAGTCCTTACTACTAGGGGGATCAAGGGGTATGGCGAGAAAGCAGGAATGGGGTACTGAAGTTGCATGTTCAGCCATGAACTCATTGAATGGCGGTGCAGGCTCGAAGAGCTGAATGGCCTACTCCTGCACCAATTTTCTATGTTTCTATACCAAAGACTGACAGGAACAAAGATAGATACATACTCCCATATCAGAGACTGACTTGCACACAGATAGATAAATACTCCCATACCAGAGACGGACAGGCACACAGATAGATACATAATCCCATACCAGAGACTGACAGGGACAGAGATAGATATATACTTCCAGACCAGACACTGACGAGCACAGAGATAGATACATAATCCCACACCGGGCACAGAGATAGATACATACTCCCATATCAGACAGTGACAGGCACAGATAGATACATACTCCCATACCAGAGACTGACAGCACAGATAGATGCAAACTCCCATACCAAAGACCGACAGGCACAAGATAGATGCATTCTCCCAGACCAATACATAAGAATTAGGAACAGGAGTAGGCCATCTAGCCCCTTGAGCCTGCTCCGCCAATCAATAAGATCATGGCTGATCTGGCCGTGGACTCAGCTCCACTTACACGCCCGCTCCCCGAAACCCTTAATTCCCTTATTGGTTAAAAATCTATCTATCTGTGACTTGAATACATTCAATGAGCTAGCCTCAACTGCTTCCTTGGGCAGAGAATTCCACAGATTCACAACCCTCTGGGAGAAGAAATTCCTTCTCAACTCGGTTTTAAATTGGCTCCCCCGTATTTTGAGGCTGCGCCCCCAAGTTCTAGTCTCCCTGACCAGTGGAAACAACCTCTCCGCCTCTATCTTGTCTATCCCTTTCATTATTTTAAATGTTTCTATAAGATCACCCCTCATCCTTCTGAACTCCAACGAGTAAAGACCCAGTCTACTCAATCTATCATCATAAAGTAACCCCCTCATCTCCGGAATCAGCCTAGTGAATCGTCTCTGTACCCGCTCCAAAGCCAGTATATCCTTCCTTAAGTAAGGGGACCAAAACTGCACGCAGTACTCCAGGTGCGGCCTCACCAATACCCTATACAGTTGCAGTAGGTCCTCCCTGCTTTTGTACTCCATCCCTCTCGCAATGAAGGCCAACATTCCATTCGCCTTCCTGATTACCTGCTGCACCTGCAAACTAACTTTTTGGGATTCATGCACAAGGAACCCCAGGTCCCTCTGCATCTCAGCATGTTGTAATTTCTCCCCATTGAAATAATATTCCCTTTTACTGTTTTTTTTCCCCAAGGTGGATGACCTCATACTTTCCGACATTGTATTCCATCTGCCAAACCTTAGCCCATTCGCTTAACCTATCTAAATCTCTTTGCAGCCTCTCTGTGTCCTCTCCACAACCCGCTTTCCCACTAATCTTTGTGTCATCTGCAAATTTTGTTACACAACACTCTGTCCCCTCTTCCAGGTCATCTATGTATATTGTAAACAGTTGTGGTCCCAGCACCGATCCCTGTGGCACACCACTAACCACCGATTTCCAACCCGAAAAGGACCCATTTATCCCGACTCTCTGCTTTCTGTTCGTCAGACAATTCTCTATCCATGCTAATACATTTCCTCTGACTCCGCGTAACTCTATCTTCTGCAGTAACCTTTTGTGTGGCACCTTACCAAATGCCTTTTGGAAATCTAAATACACCACATCCATTGGTACACCTCTATCCACCATGCTCGTTATATCATCAAAGAATGCCAGTAAATTAGAAAATTCCAGAAAAAACAGAAACTGACAGCACAGAGATAGATATATACTCCCATACCAGAGTCTGACTTGCACAGAGTTAGATACATACTTCCATACCAGACAGTGACAGGCACACACATATGTATATATATACAGCCATACCAGAGATTGACTGGGACAGAGATAGATACATACTCCCATACCAGAGACTGACAGGTACAGAGATTGATACATACGCCCATACCAGAAACTGACAGCACAGATAGATACAGACTCCGATACCAGAGAATTATAGGCACAGAGATAGATACATACTCCCACACCAGAGATTGACATCACAGAGGTAGTTACATAATTGTATACCGGACACTGACGGGCACAGAGATAGATACATACTCCCATACCAGAGACTGACCGCACAGAGATAGATACATACTCCCACACCCGGCACAGAGATACTCCCACACCAGACAGTGACAGGCACACACATATATACATACTCCCACACCAGAGATTGACAGCACAGAGGTAGTTACATAATTGTATACCGGACACTGACGGGCACAGAGATAGATACATACTCCCATACCAGAGACTGACTTGCACACAGATAGATACATACTCCCAGACCAGAGACTGACCGCACAGAGATAGATACATACTCCCACACCCGGCACAGGGATACTCCCATACCAGACAGTGACAGGCACACACATATATACATACACCCATACCAGCGACTGACAAGCAGAAAGATAGATACAAACTTCTGTACCGGACACTGACATGCACACAGATAGATACATAATCCCATACCCGAGATTGACAGGCACAGAGATAGATACATACTCCCATACCAGAGACTGACTTGCACACAGATAGATACATACTCGCAGACCAGAGACTGACGGGCACAGAGTTAGATACATGCTCCCATACCAGAAACTGACAAGCACACAGATAGATACACACTCCCACACCAGAGACTGACAGCACAGAGATAGATACATACTCCCACACCCGGCACGGAGATAGATACATACTCCCATTCCAGAGACTGACAGCACACAGATTGATACATGCTCCCATACCCGAGACTGACGGGCACAGAGATAGATACATGCTTCCATACCAGACAGTGACAGGCACAGAAAGACACATATTCCCACACCAGTGACTGACAGGCACAGAGATAGATACATGCTCCCATACCAGAGACTGACAGGCACAGAGATAGATGCATACTTCCATACCAGAGACTGACAGGCACAGATAGATACATACTCAAATACCCGACACTGACAGGCACAGACTGATACGTTCTCCCATACCAGAGACTGACGGGCAGAGGTGGATACATACGCCCATACCAGCGTCTGACAGGTACAGACATAAATAGGTGCTCCCATACCAGAGATTGACTGGCACAGATAGATACATACTCCCATACCAGAGACTGACAGGCACAGAGATAGATACATACTTCCATACCAGAGACTGACAGGCACAGATATAGATACATTCTCCCTCACATGAGACTGACAGGCACACAGATAGATACTTACTCCCATATCAGAGACTGACAGGCACAGAGATAGATACATACTTCCATACCAGAGACTGACAGGCACAGAGATAGATATATACTTCCATTCCAAGCACTGATAGGCACAGAGTTGGATACATACTCCATACCAGAGAGTGGCAGAGACAGAGATACATAGTCCCATACCAGAGGGTGACAGAACAGAGATAGATACTTACTCCCATACCAGAGACTGACAGGCACAGATAGATACATACTCCTATACCAGAGACTGACAGGGACAGCGATAGATACATACTCCCAGACCAGTGAATGACAGGCACAGAAAGATACATACTCCCACACCAGAGACTGACAGGCACAGTGATAGATACATACTCCATACCAGAGAGTGACAGAGACAGAGATAGATACATACTCCAATACCAGAGACTGACAGGCACACAGATGGAAACATCCTTACCAGACACTAACTGGCACAGAGATAGATACATGCTCCCATACCAGAGACGGACAGGGACAGAGATAGATACATACTCCCATACCAGAGACGGACCGGGACAGAGATAGATACATACTCACATACCAAACACGGACAGCATGGATCGATACATACTCCCGTACTTGACACTGAGTGGGACAGGCAGAAATGGATACATCCCCCCATACCAGAGACTGACAGGTACACAGATAGATACAGATGGGAGTACCAGATGGGTAGATCAGGGCCAAGGAGAGGCTTGAGTTCGGGGCCCAGGAGAGGCGAGGGCCCAGTGGCAGCATGGGCCAACCCACACTGCGATATGTGTGCGCACTAGGTCAGTGCCGCAGAGCTGGTCTCCAGTCGTCTTGGATAACCCTTGCCACTGGACCAAGACCTAGCTCTGTCAAGTCCATGTGGTGGCTGGTGTGCAACTGCCACCACATGTTAAAAAAAAAATCGACGCACAGATACCTTTCACCCTTTAACATGTAGTTCGGGACCTGGAATATTAGGTCCTTCATTGAAACACCTGTGAACTTTTGAGCATGGAAGCAAGTCATCCTCGACTCGAGGGACTGCCTATGACGATGATGACTCCCATAACAGACACGGACTGCACGGATCGATACATACTCCCATAGCAGACACTGACAGGGACAGAAAGATACATAGTCCCACACCAGCGATCGACAGGTACAGAGATAGATACGTACTTCCATACCAGATATTGACCGGCACACAGATGGAAACACCCTTAGCAGACACTAACTGGCACAGAGAAAGATACATACTCCTGTACCTGACACTGACAGGGACAGAGATAGATACATACTCACACACCAGCGACTGAAAGGGACAGAGATAGATACATACTTCCATACCAGAGAATGGCAGGCACAGAGATGGATACATACTCCTAAAGCAGAGACTGACAGGCACACAGATAGATATTACTCCCATACCAGTCACTGAATGCACACAGATAGATACGTACTCCCATACCAGGGACTGACAGGCACAGAGATAGATTCATACTCCCATACCAGACACTGACAGGCACAGAGATAGTAACATACTCCCATACTCGACACGGACAGCACAGATAGATACATACTCCCATACTAGAGACTGACAGGCACACCGATAGATACATACTTCCATACCAGGGATTGACAGGCACATAGATAGATACATACTCCCATACCAGAGACTGACAGATTCAAAGGAAAACCATCTCTGAATTAGGTAGAAACTGGCAGTTATAGGATAAGACCCACACTAATAAATCAGAAGATGACAAGTACAGAATAAAATCCAGATTCCCATAACAGACACTGCCAGATACAGAGTAAAGTCCACATGCACATACCAGGGACCAATAGATACAGAGCGACGCTCACGTACCAGGGACTGAGAGAAACAGACTAAAACCTACCATCGCAAAGCTGAAAATGACAGATACAGAGTACTCCCCTCTATTCCATATCAATAAAAGTGGAGAGAGGAACAGAGTTAATGTTTCAGGTGTATGAGCCTTTGTTATCGAACTGAAACGTTAACTCTCTCTCTCTCTCTCTCTCTCCACAGATGCTGCCTGACCTGCTGAAATTTCCAGCATTTTTTGTTTTTATTTCCAATTCCAGCATCCACAGTATTTTGCTTTTCTACTTGTATATCATAATAAAAATAAGAACATAAAAAATAGGAGCAGGACTGGTATGGAATAAAACACACTGTCATATCAAACACTGACAGATACAGAGTAAAAGTCATCATCACATACCAGAGGGGCTGATACAGAATAAAGTCCATAATCACAAACCCGGTTCCAATACAGTACATAGAAACCCCCCACAATAATCAGAGAATGTGTGTAAAGATTAAAATCCACATTCACAAACGAGAAATTCACAGGTATTGATTAAAACACTCACTTATATATCCCAAACAGAAAGTGGATTAAATTTTGACTGGATCCTACGGCCATGAATTGAACCCAGATCAATTAGCTTGGAAGGCAGCTGTGCTCACCACTCTACCACCATCACACGCATCAAGCGGGAAAGCATCGCTTTCTGTTTTTACACGTGCCTGTCAATCCCACACTGACACACTGTACCAGACAGTGACAGATACAGTGTCTTTACTATACTCCCAGTCAATCCCACACTGACACACTGTACCAGACAGTGACAGATAGTGTCTTTACTATACTCCCCAGTCAATCCCACACTGACACACTGTACCAGACAGTGACAGATACAGTGTCTTTACTATACTCCCAGTCAATCCCACACTGACACACTGTACCAGACAGTGACAGATAGTGTCTTTACTATACTCCCAGTCAATCCCACACTGACACACTGAACCAGACAGTGACAGATACAGTGTCTTTACTATACTCCCAGTCAATCCCACACTGACACACTGTACCAGAGAGTGACAGATACAGTGTCTTTACTATACTACCAGTCAATCCCACACTGACACACTGTACCAGACAGTGACAGATAGTGTCTTTACTATACTCCCAGTCAATCCCACACTGACACACTGTACCAGACAGTGACAGATACGGTATCTATCCTACACTGACCAGTGAATCCCATATTAGCACACAGTAGCTGAGTGACAGAGGCAGTGTCTGTCCCACACTCAATGATTAACCCCAGCACTGTAGACGTCTCTGCAAAGACACGTTTGGTTGAAATGAATTGCCCAGTAATGTCTATCCCACACTCAGTGATTAACCCACTGTTCACACTACAATCGGGTGAGCGCCTCCACCTGCTTTTAATGGTTGTTTGGAGTTTTCAGCCGGACCAATAAAATACTTTGCAATAGTTTAAGCTGAACATAAACATGGTTCTGAGCGATCTGTGGAATTTAAAAGGGTTCTGCTGAATGATTGTCACTTGTTGCAGCACTCGCTTTCAGCCAGGAGATGGCAGCAACCTCTAACAGTGAGGAGTGTACAGATTGTGTCCACACATCTCGACGGCCATGAGTCTGGTACTACCCGGGGAGTTGGCCAAGCACACTCGCTCCAAGTAAATCTCCACAAATTAATGACAAAAAAAAACAGAAAACACCACGATTCACGTACAGGAAACTGACAGATGCAGGTTAAAATCCCAACTCCAGTGATTCACAACCCTCTGAGTGAAGAAATTTCTCCCAATCTCAGTTCGATATTATTGTACCAACGCTACTTTACTCTTTTACTCCAACCCATTTGCATTAAGGGCTAACATGCCATTTATCTTCCTAATTGTTTGCTGTAACTGCATGTTAACTTTCTGTGATTCATGTACAAGGACACTCAGATTCCACTCAATAACATTTACTAGTCTTTCTCTTTTAAATAAAATCAGTTGTTTCATTCATATAAAGTAAAATTCACACTCACATCTCAAAGTCTGAACAATATACAATAAAACCCACACTCTCATATCAGTGACTGTCAGGGACAGAGTAAAACACACTCACATAACAGAAACTGACAAGTAGAGAGTAAAACATGCATTTGCATAACAGAAACTGACTAGGTACAGAATAAAACCCACACACACATCCCAGAGACAGCGAGACAATGTGAAAATCACACTCACACACTCGAAGCTGACAGGTGTATAATGAAACCCAAATTCGCCGAGCAGAAACTGAAGAAAAAACAACACTCACATAAATCATATTTCCAAATATGTTTATCAAAGTTAGGTGCGCCTTTGTCGAGCTGTGTCAAGTAAATAGCCCTTACGTTTGAGAAATTCCTTGACCTGCAAGTCTAAATAAATATTTAATCACTTAACACAATGGTGTAATCAAATTCAGCTGTAAGAAATGGGAGAAGGCCATAAGGCCCCTCGAGCCTGCTCCACAATTCAATAGGATCATGGTTGAACAGCCAAAAATCCACGCGGTGCTCCTGACAAAGAAATCCAATGCTGGGCCCAGCAAGAGCAAGTAAAATGGACAAGATTAAATCTAATACCACGTTGGTTCTTTTCAGAGCCACGCACTCTATCTGTGAAAGGGCTGGTTACTGTCTGAAGAAACTGATCTATTGATCACAATCTTATCAGCTGTGCTTCAGTTGGTAGCACCCTCGCTTCTGAGTCAGAAGGTTGTGGGTTCAAGTCCCACTCCAGGGACTTGAGCACAAAAATCTAGGCTGACATACCAGTGCAGTGATGAGGGAGTGCTGCACTGTCGGAGGTGCCATCTATAGGAAGAGACGTTAAACCGAGGTCCGTCGCTCTCTCAGGTGGATGTAATAGATCCCACGGCCACTATTTTGAAGAAGAGCAGGTCAATTATGCCCGGTGTCCTGGCCAATACTTAGCCCTCAATCAACACAACACAATGGATTATCTGGTCATTACACATTGCTGTTTGTGGGAGCTTGTTGTGCGCGAAATGTCTGCCGCCGTTCCTACATTACTACAATGTCTACACTTCAAAAAGCACTTCATTGGCTGCGAAGCACGTTCAGAAGTCCGATGGTCGTGAAAGGAGCAATATAAATCCAGGTCACTATTTCTCTACTTGATATTAAATCCCTACGGTTGATAAACTGGGAGTTTCCTGACCAGAAGTCACCCTCAGTCAATCTCGGTTATAAACCGGTCAATGTCTGTTGAACATGTAAAAATCCAGATCGATAAACAGAGCAGCGAGTTTGCTGTTCAGATTATTGAATATATACTAAAAGATTTATGAACCTTCCTCATAAGATTTTTGCCTGATAGCAAAACAGAAACACAAAGAACAGAGTATAAATCAGGAGGTGTTGCAACACATGACCTAATTCAAAAATTTGAGATTGTGGCGAGCAACAAATTTGATTGGTCTCTTTAAACATCCAATCAGAGAGATACAGAACAATGGATATTGACAAGCCATTCACAACCATTGCCTTCACCCATCCCTCATTAGCATAGGGCTGTGGGCGGAGTGTGGGGCTGCCGATATAATACGGGCTCGGAGCAGAATTTCCCAAATCTGCGCCTGATTTAATGAGACGACGGCCGACGAAAAGAACATAGGAGGTGGGTGGGGTGGCTTGACCCATCCACCTCCACGGAGGTGTGTGGGGGGCCTGACCCATCCACCTCCATAGCACGAACCTGGTATTGCAGTACTTCCAGGAACGGTGCAGTGGCTCTAGGCCTTTTGGCTAAGAGCATTGGCGCAGAGTGATCCTTGATGTGTGCAAGGTGACCTCTGGCGTTTGTGATTTGACAAAGAATTGGAAAGATTGGCAACGAATAAAAAAAAAAGAAAACAGGCCCCGCCAAGAAAGTAATCAAGAAAACCCCAGCGAAGAGAGGCAAGAGGCGCAGAAAGTCGAGGAAGGAGAGTTACGCCATCTACATCTACAAAGTGATGAAGCAGGTTCACCCCGACACCGGCATCTCCTCCAAGGCCCATGGGCATCATGAACTCGTTTGTAAGCGATATTTTCGAGCGCATCGCGGGTGAGGCTTCCCGCCTGGCTCATTACAACAAGCGCCGCACCATCAGTTCCCGGGAGATCCAGACCGCCGTGCGCCTGCTGCTGCCCGGGGAGCTGGCCAAGCACGCCGTGTCGGAAGGGACAAAGGCGGTGACCAAGTACACCAGCTCCAAGTGAGACTGCCCGCTGTCCTGACAGATCAAACCCCAAACACAACGGCTCTTTTAAGAGCCACCCACAACCTCTCTGAAAGAGCTGCACAAACGCATCTCCCTTTACACTCTGGTTACTGTAATTATTTCCTAAACAAGTATGTTTGAGAACTTTTACACTTCCAGTTGGAGATTTAGTTTTGAATTCTCAGATATCAGTTTCACTGTCCGGTTCCACTTTAACGTCGCTGGAATTTTCCGCCAACTACAAATACGGTCCCTGGTCGCTGTTTCCCTGTGCTCTCAGACCCATTCATTTACACCGCCTGCCAAATTAAGAGCTTGTTTAGGGACTGAGACTCAGATTTCAGTCACACATTCTCTCTCGCAAGCCCTTTTCAAGTTTATTTTTCAATTCCTGTTGCGGGTTAGTCCGTTTATTAAGCCGACACTCCCCGCAGTGTAACAACCCAGAATGGGAGTTCTTACAGAGACCAGAACCGGGGCAGTTTCACAGAAGGACTCCCAGTTCTGGGCTCACTCCCGCCTTTGCAGGATCGATAATCTGTGAAACCCAACTTTTACAAAGATTGAGTTGAAATGTGTCCCGTTACAGAATCGGTGGGGATTGATTCCCGCCCATTCGACAGTTTGAAATAGTACCCGAATTTAATCCTGATTGTAACAGCCTGGAACTTGCAAGGGGAATATGTAAAAGACAAAATTAATTAAAACGTGTTGGGAAATCTTTGACTAATGGTGAATTTATATTAACATAATCCGCTATTTTAAAATTTCTTGGCGGGGTTTTTGAATTACAAATCGTTATTCTGACTGTTGGAGACAGTAATTTCCGCCCTACTTTCATTGGTGGGCTAAACAGACTGTGATTGGTCACCTGGAAAGACCAATGAAATTCACCACCGAGCGACCAATCACAAATTCGCTCCCTGCATTCCTCCAGAAGGTATAAGAAAGCAGATGTGGGAACAGTTTATTATTCTTTCTCTGAACGTGTGGATTGTGGAAATGTCTGGGAGAGGAAAAACTGGCGGTAAAGTTCGGGCCAAGGCCAAGTCTCATTCCTCCCAGGCCGGACTGCATTCCCTGTGGGCCGTGTTCACAGGCATCTGCGAAAGGGGAACTACGCTGAGCATGTGGGTGCCGGAGCCCCGGTCTACATGGCTGCTGTGCTCGAGTATTTGACCGCTGAAATCCTGGAGCTGGCCGGCAACGCGGCCCGCGACAACAAGAAGACCCGCATCATCCCCAGACACCTGCAGTTGGCCATCCGCAACGACGAGGAGCTCAACAAGCTGCTGGGAAAGGTGACCATCGCTCAGGGTGGAGTGCTGCCTAATATCCAGGCTGTGCTACTGCCCAAGAAAACCGCCAGTGCGGCCAAGGGCAAGTAAAGCGGACAGGATTTAATGTAATAACCCAAAGGCTCTTTTCAAAGCCACCCACAGTATCTATGAAAGGGCTGCTTTCTGTTCTGTGGATAACAATAGTCCCAGATTTAATTTAACATACTTCACTATAATTAAGCTTGAAGTTTGCTGATCAGAAATGAGCCTCAGATGTTTTTAGTTATAAGGTTAACCATCTAGAAGTGTGGATTTTCAAACAGTGCCGCAGAAGTCCGATGGCCGTGTAAGGCACTAGAAACATCAAAGTGTTTCTTTGCATTAATTAAATAGCTGAAATAACTTCCCAACCAAACTGTCCACACTACGATCCCCAGGTCACTGCTCTCTGTGAGGCGGTGGGTGGCTCTTAAAAGAGCCTTTGTGTTGTGCTGGGTGGAAAGGGTGGAGTTGTTCAGCCGCCGAATCCATAGAGAGTGAGGCCCTGCCGTTTGAGAGCGTACACCACATCCATGGCAGTGACCGTCTTGCGCTTGGCGTGCTCGGTGTAAGTGACGGTGTCCCTGATAACATTCTCCAGGAAAACCTTCAGCACCCCGCGGGTCTCCTCGTAGATCAGGCCCGAGATCCGCTTGACACCCGCCACGGCGAGCCAGGCAGCGGATGGCGGGTTTGGTGATGCCCTGGATGTTATCACGGAGCACTTTACGGTGCCGCTTGGCTCCGCCTTTGCCCAGTCCTTTGCCTCCTTTACCTCGTCCAGACATGATGATTCTTCACTCAAACTGTCGCTGAATGAGGAACCAACTCCTCCTGGCTCCTTTTTTATCGAGCCGGCCCCGACCTGACTGAGAAAGCGCAGAGTGAGAGAGGCGGGAAGGGCAGGAGACAGAGTGAGAGATTAAACAGAGAGCGCGGCAGGGGAGGAGACGGAATCAAGATTGAGACACAGAGCAGAGCGCCGCCTCTGATCTTCCAGCTCCACCTCCAGCTTTCTGCAACCGCCAATTTCAAATTGTTTTCTCCACAATACAACCGATACACAGCGCTCCGCACAAACCCTTACAGACTCGGAATTCATATTCAAGGCTTCCAGGAACCAGAAGCTGTTAAATAAGGTCCTGGTACAATTAACAATCAGGAATATTCCCGCCTATATAGTCCGTTCCCTGTCAATCTCAGACCTTATTCCATCTCCTCTCACAGACCGGTTCAGCACTTTACAAACACCTTATTCCAGCTGATTTGGAGAATCTGGTGTTTGTGGTTTATTGTGTTTTATTATAGGCACTGGGGGAGGGGTAGGTGCAGACACTGGGGGAGGGGAGGGTGCGGTGCAGATACCGAGGGGGGTGAGGATACTGAGGGGGGGCGTGGGTGCAGACACTGGGGGCGGGACGTGGTGGGGTGCAGCCAATGGCAACGAGTCACGAGGGATCCCGGGGTCATTTTCAATGATTTCTATCTGGAATCTGAGCCCGGGACAGGGATTATTTGATTCCGGGATTAGCTCTTTTCTGAGGCGTGGGTGGCTCTAAGAAGAGCCTTTGGGTTGAAATGTTTAGAAGTTGCCTTTTTATTTACTTTTTGGGCGCTGCTTTCCATACCTTTGCTGATTTGGGCGTGGCCTTGACCCTCGGGTTCTCCACTTTTTTGGCCGCCTTCACTTTCTTGGGGCTCTTGAGCTTCTTAGCCGCCGCCTTCTTCCCAGCCGGCCCTTTCGCTGCCTTTTTTGCCGTTAGCGCCGCCTTGGTGCTCGTTTTCTTGGCTGCTGCTTTCTTTGCTGGAGATTTCTTGGCTGCTTCTTTCTTTGCTGGAGATTTCTTGGCTGTTGCTTTCTTTGCTGGATATTTCTTGGCTACTGCTTTCTTTGCTGGAGATTTCTTGGCTGCTGGCTTCTTCACCTTCTTTCCCACTTTCCCCTGGGGATCCGTATTAGCGATTTTGAATGAGCCCGAGGCGCCCGTGCCCTTGATCTGCTTCAGGAACCATTCATCACATTCTTCTGATACTGGACCTGATCTGGAAGCCCGCGCTTCTCCACATCGACGCCTTTGACCGCCAGAGCCTTCTTATCGCGGCCAGGGACGTTCCCCTTCGATCCTTGCCATCGGCCACAACCTTGAGGATCTGGTCACCCAACTTGGGACCGGCTGGCCCGGAGCGGGGAGCCGCCTTCTTCTTCTTGCTGGGAGCCTGGTTTGAGCGACGGCGGCAGGAGGAGCCGTTTCGGCGGCTGCAGTATCAGTCATGTCGGCGACTCTGGAAAATCTCTCTGACAGTCAGAACTGGGTCCAGAAATGAAACGAGAGGCGGCGACACAGAGCAACTTAAAGGCAGCGAGCGGACGGGGTGGAGACATTCCTGCTGTCAGCTCCCGGCCCCTCCAGCCTCCCCCCCTCTCGCCCTCTCCCCCTCCCCTCGCCCCTCCCCCTCCCCC